>NW_025999977.1:21026120-21114188 GCF_001458135.2 Marmota marmota marmota | reverse complement strand
TATATATATATATATATATATATATATATATATATATATATACACACAATGAGATACTACAGAGCAATAAAAATGCATGGACTATTGATGCATAAAATAACATAGATGAATTTCTCAAAAGAGTTATATGAAATATGACAGAAAAGATTACATACTTTATTGTTTCAATTGTATAAAACTCTAGAGCATGCAAACTAATCTTTAGTGTCAGAAATTAATACAATGGTTGCCTGGAAAAGGGGTGATAGAGAGGGACAAGATGGGGAAATTTAAAAGAAGCTATAGGAAATACAAGCAGAGGCAAGTGCCCAGGTTGCCAGGATTCTTAATCTGGTGATGCTAATTTTAAAAATATATATATATATTTATTTTTAGTTGTAGTTGGACACAATACCTTTATTTTATTTATTTATATGTGGTGCTGAGGTTTGAACCCAGGGAGGGCCTCACACATGCTAGGCAAGCATTCTACCACTGAGCCACAACCCCAGCCCCGTGATGCTACTTATTGAATATTCCCACCAGATGGTAAAGATAGGGTCTTGCTAAGTTGCCCAGGCTGGTCTTCAACTTACAATCCTGCCTCAGCCTCCTGAGAAGCTGAGGTTACAGATTTTGTGAAAGCAAAAAGACCATTAGATTCAAGATGGTGGGTTAGAGGAAGAGTCCATTTCTAGTTGTTTGGAGTTCCAGCAATGAGAGTTTTGCTTCTCAGAGTGGTGCTAGGAATCCACAGAGACTAGAAGTTCACAAGGTAGAAACTCGGCTGCTGAATTAAACCCACCCAAGGGACAGCGTAACTTACACTACACGCAAATTAACCACATTCAGACTTCAGTGATACTGAAAAGAGACAAAAATACAGACAAAATAGAGACAGAAAAAACAAACTAATGACCACACCCCAAGAAGGAATGACTAGGGTCCCACTTATGGACATTAACTACTACAGCAGTAAATGGAGAAAATTAACACAAAGGCTGTGGATATCACACCTACAAGAGGTCTCAATCTAGATCACTGTAGGACACATTGGCAAGAGAAGATTATGCCCTAAAAAGGCCCACACAGTAAAAGAGTAATCCATCATAACAGAACCCAACACAGAAATAGAAGAAATATGAATAAACAAGGTTACATGATACCCTCTAAAGTTCATAATTTACCAGTAACTGACTTCAAATATACTGAAGTGGAAGAAACATCAGATAAATTATCCAAAAGAATGATTATAAATATGACCAAGAGAGTACAGAAAAACAACTGAATGAATTAAGAAAGTAAGTACAAGATATAAATGAGAAATTTAATAAGTAAAGGTATTGAAAAAGAATCAAACAAAAATCTTAGAAAAGACAGACATAAAAAATCACATAAAATTATTTGAAAGTATAATAAAGTAGACTATTCTGAAGGCAGAATCTCAGAACCTGGAGGCAAAGTGGCCAACCTTGAATATTTATACAATATTAAAGAAAAGAAAATAAGTATCTATGATCACAATATATTAGAGCTCTGGGACAACATTGAGAACAAATTTAAGAATTATTGGAATTGAAGAGGGTTGTGAGAGGCAGGCTAAAGAATGAATAACCTCTTCAAGGAAATAATAACAGAAAATTTTGCAAGCCTTGAGATTGGGATGGACATCTGGATACATGATGTATTTAGAACCCCAAATAGACAAGATAAAAAATAGAACCTCTTTACCACACATTATAATCGAAATGCCTAACATGCAGAACAAGGATAGAATTATAAGAGCTTCAAGAGAAAAATATCACATTACTTTCAGAAGAAAGTCAATCAAAATTACTTCCAATTTCTCAGCATAAATTCTAATACTCAGGAGAGCTTAGAATACTAAGTTCCAAGCCCTGAAATAAAATCACCATTAATCAATATTGCTATTACAGCAAAGCCATTCTTTAAAATTGAGAAAGAAACAAAAACTTTCCAAGATAAGCAAAAACTAAAAGAATTAATGAATGCTAAACTGGTACTACTGAAAATACATAAAGAAACACTCCACATGGAGGAAATCAAGACAAACCTCAGAATTCACAAATAGACAAATCTCATTAAAAAAAGTTAAGGAAATGAAAAACAGGACCAAATTAAATAATATAAATAAATAAAAAAGGCAGGAATTAATAAACATTTCTCTATACAACATCAAATATAGAGGGTCTCAACTCTAAAATAAAAAGACATAGGCTGGCAGAATTAAAGAATGAGCCCCAACAATATGTTGTTTGCAAGAGACTCATCTTGCAGGCAAAGACAATGACAAATTGAAAGTGAAAGGATAGAAATTGATATATCCTGTAAATGGAACCCCAAAACAAGCAGGGTACCTATTCTCTTATCTAACACAGCAGATATCAATCCAAAATTAATCAGAAGAGACAAAGAAGGTCACTTTATACTGGTAAATGAAGTAATCTAACAAGAAGATATAATAACAGTAAATATTTATGCCCCTAAATATTGATGCACCTAATTACATAAAACACACTACTCAAAGACGTTCTCAGGAAAAGATAGATCACCCAGACACAAGCTCAATAAAGCCTTTTTAGTTCTAAAACATATTAAAAATCAAAAGGACTTAACAAACATATATAGCATATTTCATCCAACAACAGTTGAATACACTTTCTTCTCAGCAGCTCAAGGAACCTTCTTCAAAATTGATGATATTTGTAGAGATACAAAGTATCTCTTAGCAAATACAAAATAATTGATAGAATTATTTGCATCTTATCTGATCATAATGGAATAAAATTAGAAACCAACACTAAAACACCCTATAGAAACTATCTAAATACATGGAGATTGAACAAAAAATTTTTGAATGATGAATAGTAAAAGAAGACTTAGGGGAGGAGCTTCAAAATTCTTAAAATCAAATGAGAATAGTGATTCAACATGCCAGAACCTCTGGAACACGATGAAAGTGGGTCTAAGAGAAAATTTTATAGCTATAAGTACCTATGTATGACAATCAGGTGGCAAATAAACAACCTAAAGATATACCTCAAGGTCCTTGAAAATCAAGAACAAACCAATTTCAAAACAAGTAGAAGGAAGAGCCAAAACCAATGGAATTGAGAATGAAAAAAAAATACAAAGGAACAATGAAATGAAGGAAGTTGGTTCATGAACAGATAAACAAGATCCATAAATCCTTAGCCAAACTAACCAAAGAAAATGAGAGAAGATCCAGATTAATTAAATTAGAGATAAAAAGATAAATAACCACAGACATCACAGAAATTCAGAGGATTAATAAACCAGAGGAATAATTTGAAAATTTGTACTCCAAATAAATTAGAAAGTCTAGAAGAAATTGATACATTTCTAGACATGTATAAGCTGCCAACATTGAATTAAATGGACACAGAAAAAGTGAATAGACAAATAACTACAAACGAGATAGAATCAATAATAAGAAGCCTTGCCACAAAGAAAAGCCAAGAACTTGAATGGATTTGTAGCTGAATTCTACCAGATCTTTAAAGAAGAACTAATACCAACACTACTCAAATTATTTCATAAAATAGAAAGGGATGTAACTACAAAATTTATAGTATGAAGCCAGTATCACACTGGATGAGAATAACCCAAGAAAGAAAACTAGAGACCAATATACCTGATGAACTTGGAAGCAAAAATCCTCAATAAAATATCAGCAAATTATATTCAATAGCATATTAAGAAAATTGCACATCAAGACTAAGTTGATTTTATAGCTCGAATGCAGTGTTAACATTCACAAATCAATGAATGTAATTCATCACGTAAGTAGAATTTAGGAGAAAAATCACATAGGTATCCGAATACATGAAAAGAAAATCTTTGAGAAAATTTACCGAACACTTATAATAAAAACACTGAAGAAACTAGGGATAGGATAAACTGTCTCAACAATATAAGGTGTTACATGACAAACACAAAGGAAACATCATAGTGATTTGTGAAAAACTTACAACATTTCCTTTAAAATCCAGAACAAGATGAGAATATCTACTCTCACCACTCCTATTCAATATAGTATTAAAATTTCTAGCCAGACCAATGTGGTAAGAAAAGAAAATGAATGGAATAAATATGGGAAAGGAGAAAGTCAACTTATCACTGTTTGTAGTTGCTACGATTCAAAAACTCAACCAGAACATTGTTCGAGCAAAATAGAAGGCTACAAAATCAACATATAAAAGTTAATAGCTTTCCTGTACACCAATGATGAATCTGCTGAGAAAGAAATCAGGAAAACAGTCCCATTCACAATAGCCTCAAAAATTAAAATAGTTAGAAATCAATCTAACCATGAAAGTGAAAAACTTCTACAAATAAAACTAGGGAAGAGTAAAGAAAGAAATTAAAGAAGATGGAAAAACATCCCATGCTCATGGATAGGCAGGATTAATATCGTTAAAATGACCAATTATCAAAAGCAAGATACAGGTTTAATGTAATCTCATCAAAATATACCAATAACATTCTTCACAGAAGAAGAAAAAGTAGTTCTAAAATTCACTGGAAGAATAAAAGACAGAGTAGCCAAAGTAATTCTAAACCAAAACAGCAATGCTGGATGTATCACAATCCCTGACTTCCAATTACACAACAGGGGTATAATTTAAAAAAAAAACAACAACAAAAAACTGCTTGGTACTGGCATAAAAACAGAAACAGACCTGTGGTACAGAATAGAAGACACAGAAACAAATCCACATATTCATCTGATTCTTGAAAAAGGTATAAAAAACATAATTGAAGAAAAGACAGCTTTTTTAACAAATGAGGCTGGGGAAAGTAGTTATACATATGTAGAAGAATGAGACTAGACTTTTATCTCTTACCCTGCACAAATAACAACTCAAAATTGATAAATAAAAAAAAAAAACCTAAGCACTAGATCAGAAGTTATGCAACTCCTTGAAGAAAACACAAGATGAACACTCCAATGTATAGATACAGGCAACTACTTTCTTAATAAGACTGACCCTTAAAGCTCAGAAAATAATATCATGAATTAATAATTGTGATAGTATCGTATTAAAAAGCTCTACACAGCCACAAAAACAAATAAGAATATGAAGAGGCAACATACAGAATAGGAGATAATCTTTGTTGGCTACTGTTTTTGATAGAGGATTAATATTCAGAATATATAAGGAACTCAAAAAATTTGACACACACACACACACAAAAAAAATTAAAAATAGCAATTGAATTAAACAAACGTTTCTCAAAAGAATAAATACAAAGAGGTCTTAATTAGACAAAGTATATGCCATGCCTGTATAATTATAGCATAATGGATTCTAGTGTCATATATAACTAAAAAGAACCAATAAACTTAAATTTAAAAAAAGCATATGAACAATAATAAATGCTGGAGAGGATGTGGAGAAAAAGTAATGCTTTTACACTATTGGTGTGACTGTAAATTGGTCTAACCACTATGGAAATCGGTATTGAGGTTCCTCATAAGACTAAGCATATGATCCAGATTTATCACTCCTTGGTATTTATTCTAATGAACTAAAGTCTAAATATTACAGTGATTCATGTATCCCATGTTTGTAGCAGCACGATTCACAATAGTCAAACTATGGGACCAGCCTAAATGTCCATTTAAGTGAATAAAGAAAATGTGGTATATATTCACAACGGAGTTTTATTCAGTCATAGAGAAGAATAAAATTATGTAATTTGCAGGAAAATACATGAAACTTGACAACATTATGTCAAAATAAGTCAAACTCAGGAAGTAAACGTGTTTGGGGGCAGAACTCATAAAAATCAAATGGAGATAAATAGAATGGAGGAAAGGGATAAGGGGTTGAGGAAGAAGGGGAAAGGGGAAATACTGAGGAATGATGTTGGCTGAATTATATAGTTACAATGTGTGCATGCCTGACTATATAATACGGAATCCTACCATTGTGTACAACTATAATGCCACAATAAGAATACAGAAAAAGACTCTATTTTTGGTTTTAAAATTAATACTAAATTCATTTATTATTTCTATATTTTTATTTGTGCATTATAATTATACATAATGTGAGATTGTGCTTTTTAAATTTTTTCTTACTTAAATTTCAATAGGCCCAATTACTTGTTTGGAAGCTGATATCTGGTGACCTTGAAAGGTAATCTTGTGCTTGGAGCCACTAGATCAACCTATTCTTCAGGAGATGCACGTATGGATTGTTTCAGGATATTTAGTTAAAATTGATTATCATTCCAGAATATCAGAGCAAAATGTTTCTCTAAGATATAGAGAAAAGAAACTTCTATTTATGTCTATAAAATATCTTGCTTTGCTCACCTTGAGGTTGAACCCCAGCTTGCAGATGCTTATTTAAATTCTACTGAGTACCTATGATTTACTTTAAGAGTCATTTGGCTCTGATATTGACAAAAAAAAAAAAAAAAAAAACTTGCAAAAAATTTCCACATTTTAAAGTTTTGATGAGTGTCCAGTTAACAAATTCTGTCTACCAGGGGATATTTAAGATTCAGTAAATACATTATTTAAGAATGTTAGCATTTGGATTTTCAACCATAACTCCTAAATATTTACCTGGGAGATGTATTTATCAAGAGTGAACCTAAGCATTCAGAACAATTTCTATTCATATTATAGTACTATAAAGATTTCACACATTCTTGAATGTACATCAAAGCTTTGCAATATTCTATGGGAAAAAAAGAAAACTGCAAAATAAAATCAAGCAAATTATGAGTTTGTATTATAGATATGTCAGTATAGAAGTATATTTTCTCTACTCTCTTTGGGAAGTACTGAACTCCTTAAGAATATAGAAAATTTTTCATGCAATTTTATTATACATTTTCTACAGAAAAATATATTTACTTTGTGATGCTATCATAAACACATGCACATATGTGCATTTATTTATATGTGCATCAACACATAGAATTAATGGTCATTAAACATGGTCTGTTTATATTTTTCATTATACCCCAACCTGTTAGAATTCAGCATTCCTACTTTTCAGAATTTTATTAGTAATCAAATGGATTTTATTTATTATATTTCATAGGTATGATTCAATTTCACATTGTATTATATTTCACATTGTGGATTCAGCCCTGGGAAGAATTTAATTGATATCTATAACCAACCTAGAGTTTTTTATGAGCTAACAAATCTTAATCCTCAAGATAAAAGTGTAAACAAGGCCAACATTCATGAGTCACCTAATTGTTCTTTCTCTGCTAAAAATCTTTATTTGAGCTATAGCCATATGTGTATCTCTATATACACATACATGCATTCAGATCCACTTGCACAAGCATATACACATATTCAAATGCAGAAAGCTAATAACTATGTATTTATTTGCAAACAGTAAAGTTTCCAACATAATTGTATTATTTAATCAAAAAACAATTTTTAAAGTACTGATTTTTCCCCATGAAAGATGCATAATTATTTCTTTTTAATTTGTGCATTTAAATTCCATAGAAAAAAATTTAAAATATTGCTTTTGGAAAAATATTTAATAATATTCAAAATACTGATGGGGTTTTAAAAACTCTATTTTAGATAATTTACATGATATTAGAGACTTTACATGCACAGTAGTTATTGCCTTTGGGTTACTTTTATAGCCTACAAACCATTGAATAATACTATGTTTTTACTCCTGTGCTTTATCATCTAGAAAACAATAATTTATGACTATACCCCACTGTTCATTTTCCAAAATGTCATAAAAGAGAGTCAATTGTAAATAGTACATTTCTATAAAGCTTGATTTTATGTAGAAAAAAATAGATAAGTACACATTTAGAAGTAGGTTGATTTCAAGTCAACAGTAAATTTCCAGGAACAGATCTCCTAACAAGATATATAGGTGATTTTATTTATTTAGGAATGGACTAGGTGGAACAACCAACCATGGAGACAGAGATAAATACTCTTAGAAGACATTATGAGCACATCATAACATAATCCCTTCTATTACACAGTATTTCTTCAAGGTAAATTAAAAGTATACCTTTATATATTTAAGTATTTCTGATATTTTTACTATAAATAAATAATAGCAGTTTCTATATATTTTTCCAGAGTTCTCAAACTTTTCAAATACTCCACAATAGTGATGGTTACAGATTAAGTTTTTATTTCAGATGACACAGATCCTTTCCAGTCTTACCTTCCTCTGCATTTAACTACCTTGTTACTTAAGAAAGAAGTACCTAATAAGAATTCAAGAACTCACATCCCATTGCAAAGGAGAGGTAATCCATGTCATAGACTGATACAGTGCTTGTAGTATTCATTATTATTTCAAATGAATCTTGTATGATCTAATAAAAGTGGTTTATAAACTGGCAAAAATTCAAAGATAGTTTTGGGGAGAGGGAGGAATGGGAGTGACTGCTAACAAGTATGTGGTTTCCCTTGAGGGTAATAAAAAATTCTGGAATTAAATTTTAGTGATAGGTTTACAGCCTGTGAATATGCTAAAAAATACTAACTTATGGACCTTAAAGTGATGAATTGGATGATATATGAAATATGTCTGAAGTTTTAAAAAATGAAGCTAGTTTGTAAAACAAATGTTTTATGAATATGGAACTTTCAGTGTGAAGTTAGTTCTTTATCTAAAATTACTGTCATGTTATATTAAACATATTTGTTTTGAGAGTGCTTATGATTGCTCATTTGAGAATTTTTTATAGCAATTGATTTAAAATCTTAATCAGATTTTTTTTGCATCATCTCTTTGTTGGCATCTGTTGATTTTTCTCTTCTGAGGCAAGTTGTGATTTTCATTTTTCTTTATATATCTGAACATTCTGAATATTACATGAAGAGACTCTGGGTCTTGTATAGGAAGTGGGCTTTCAATGCCAGTGGCTTCAAGTTCTGTTCAGAGTTCAGTGTGTTTGCAGTGCTATTCAGATCTGACCTACATGTACATTACATAGTGATCAGTCTTGGGTTCCATTAGAACACCATCAGTTTTCAAAGTTTTGGTGCATTAATTAGGATCATAGCCACATATGTGCAATTCCAAGATAGCTGGTAAGTTAAAAAGCAACTGTCTAGTGTCACTTTCTGACTGTCTCCATTACAGCTCCAGTTATGTTTCTAGCTTTCTGGGTTTTTTTTTTTTTTTTTTTTTTTGATATCCAGTCAAAACCCTCCCACTTTCATAACTGAACCAGGAGGTCTGGATTCTGTTAATGGGAAGATCAAGAGAAGGAAAGGCAGCTTGGTTTGGGAACATTCTTTTGGTGGGTGCTGCAGCTCCACACAAAAGACAGAGATGTTTCTTACTCTCAGAGTTTTGACTTAAAGACTTCCATTGTTGATCACTGTCACTGTTACTAACAAACGTCTGTAGCAAGAAACTCCCTATTGCATAAGAGAACACAGAAAAAGGAGAGAAAAGAAAGTTGAGGGATTTCCCTTGTTTTTTTCTGAGTTTTTAAAATTCCCTTTCATGCTAGTGAATCCAAGATAGATACCCCCCCTCTTCTGTGTGTGTGTGTGTGTGTGTGTGTGTACTGTAATGTTCACAACTTGAGTTCAGGCTGCAATAATTTCAGCAATCTAGGAACAAAAATACAAAATGGAAAAGTCACCACTGGTTCAATAGGGTCTCAGAATCTGGTGTTTTTCTCTGATCCACTTTGTGCTATGTATTTTCCTAAGTTCTCAAATAAGTGCACTATGAATTATTTACAATTGCATAGTTGAATTCAATGGGAGTGAAATAGGAGCCTATGTTCACTCCATCTTAGCTGGAACTACAATTCTATAATTCATGTAACACGCAAATATTATACACACAATGCATAATACATGCAAGGTACAAGTATTATTTAGAAAGAATTCCCTGGAATTCTTAAAATATTTTATTAAGACATGTGGAAAATATGACAGTAGTTTTTGTTCATTTATTCTCAAGTTTCCAAGTTTTGCTTGATTAAAATTTCATTATCAAATTATAGGGACTCACATGATTTTTTTTTTTTTCATGCTAGAGGTCAAGCTCAGGACCTCATGCATGTTAGGCAAACATTAGCCAATGAGCCACATTGTCAGCCCCTAGATGAAATTTTAAATAAGAAATAAACATAACTGTAAAAAACTATGCATTAATGTTTTGACTTATGACCTAAGCTTGGCATTGTGGTAATAGATTAAAATTTAAAATTAATGTACAAGTTTCCAAAAACCTTTTTAAACTTACCAAGGAAACAAGAAGTAAAATAATTTTGGATGACAAATCATGGAAAAGACAAAGGCAATGCTTGTCTGAATTGAAAGACTCTACAACAAGAAGCTCTCAAAGTTATAAAGAAAAGTAAAATATATTCTTGTGTGGAAGTTGAGATCTTAGCTGGTTCTAGAAAGACTCTTGGAATGTAGATTGTTGTTAACTTAGGTGGAGAAATAATTCTACAAGAACAATGTGGCATGAGCAAAGTATGAGATGAGAAAATATAAAACTAGATAAGACAATTTATTTGAAGTCAATGGCTTTATGCAGGGAAGTAGGTGAATGTAGTTAGAAAAAGAAAATCACTTATGAAGCTTAAAAGTATGAATTCAAGTCTTCAAATTTTCATTGGTCATATTTACCCTGAATACTATGAAATTGGCTCAATGAATATCAATAGTATATTTTCAATTGCTCAGCAGAATGTTGTTCTGCCTTGGATGGGACAAGAAGGGAAATTGCTCAGGATGCCCAGATGGGTGAGGCATAATGAATAGTAAAGTTAATATAGAGAAAATACATGACTATGCACGACTCCAGTGCCAGAGCCAAGACCATAGGAGGTCAATTTGGCAGCAGAACAGTCTTGTAATAAGTCTCATATAGTAGACCAGTTCCTGAATAAAAGCAGACCAATTCTAAGGCCTGAGAAAGGAATCTCAAACAACCTTCTCTTAAGGAAGCCACTCTGACAAGTTATAGAAATAAATTATGCTCTTTGATATATTCTGCCAGCTACACTCAGAAGAAGAGACACTTTAGTTTTGAAGAAACAGAGTTTGTAGCTAAAGCTTATTCAGGATTCAGAGAGCTAGCCTGGTTTCTGAGGCTCACAAGACCTATGGTTTTCAGTTGTGTATAGCACGATGTTGTTGCAGACATGTCTGCTTTGGAGAGGCCTGTCCTTCACATGTTCCATCCCCTGGAATAATTAATTCTTATTATCCAAGTCTTATTCTTAAGTCCTAATGTGAGGTTTGCCTCATGCGTCCTTCTTCCCTGCCTGTCTCTTTCATTATCTCACCTCCTTTTCCACTAACCTTCTTAAAGAAAAGACTGCTCTTATAATGATACCCATCTGACTCATTAGAATGTGAGACTGGAAGTCCTAGACCCCCTTTAGCCAACTCTGTATTACCAGTGGACACAACTGTTTGAGGGTCTACTCTATCATGGACAAGTACTCAATACATACAACAAACTATGTGCCTTGTTCTGTAGTGGTGCTTTGAGAATAAAATAAATGGAACAAAAGAAATTGGATGATTAAAATACTAAGCAAGACATAAACAACAACAAAAACTCACTGCAATAAAAGGCAGAAGCAAGATTCCCTAAACATTATTTATAGATGACTCTCTCTTTTGTAAAAGCAAGAAGTCAAATGTGATGTTTGCATGTTGCATTCCTCCTTATTGATATGTGACAAAAGAGAGCAAGTTCAACCCCTCCCAAATTTACCAACCTCTGCTTGGTGATCATTATAGTGCATTTTATGGAACTATGTTAGTTTGTGACACTAATTCCAAGGCAAATCCTATAGAATTTTGAACAATACTGTGTCTGACAACTTTTAATTGTGTACTTTCAATTTTAGCACAACCATATTTAGAATACTGGCTTAATAATATCGCTTCCCACTGTCCTCAGGATTAGAGCCTCCAAGATCTCCACACTCTGTATTCAGCTCATTCTTCCGTTCACTCTCCGTATTCACACAGATATTAACTGATTTCTAAAGAGCTATTAATTCCACATTTCTATAATCAATGCAAATCAACATTGTTTCATAGATATTAACTAATATTGCTATGGACATACATATGCTTTATTCTTCATCTGCCATCTACCTCAACATCTTAGCATGATATCAGCATTTCTCATGTATTTTTGTTCTGAATATCTCAGCAACTAGAATTCTAGTTTCTTGATTTTTGTTTTGTTTTGTTTTACTTTTATTTCCCAGTGGGAAATCCAATCTGGTGTTATAGTCAGTGAGAAAGACAGTGCTAATTAGCAGGTGAATGCAATTAATAGTCACCTCACATGTTTTCCCATAACTTCTGTTTCTGACATATAGTATATGTCAGCATTTTTTTTTTTGTACAAGATAATCGTAGCAAAAACATTAAAACATGGGGAAAGGGAGGACAATAAACCTAAACAACTCAATGTTAGTGTTAGAGAGTTGAGGAACTCAGGCTTTTCTCCAGCTTAGAACATTCATACTCCTCCTCTCTGCCCAGCCAATCAGGGCCCTTCTTAGTTTCCAGTGGAGGTAAGACCTCATTATTTCCATGGAGCCATTTCTACCACTTCTGCTGCATCATCGTGTACACTCTGAAGTCAAAATTCTCCTCACTGGACACCCAAATGCTCATGAATGGTTCTGGCCTCTGTTGCAGTATTCTCTGTTAAACAATTCTTGCTTTTAATATACTGTATACTTAGACTTCTCCAACTAGACTGGAAACAATTCAAAGAGAAAGATGTTCATTTTTTTGCATATATCACTTTGCCTAAAGTAATACCTTATATTTTATAAACTCTCAATAAACAATTGCTGACTTAGGGTCTAAGTGTCCCAAGCACTGAACAGAGTGATAGAGAGTGAGATTGAAGAATGGAGAGAAGGAATGATGAATGAAGAGGCTGAGGACCCATGGACATCAGAGTCAAAGGAAACTTAACAGTGATCTGATTAAGACATCTCATCTTCAAGATGAGGAAATGTGGAAACAAAAAGAAGAAATGACCTTCATCAAGAGAAGCACTACTTAGGACTGTAATTTTTATTCTGAATTTGCTGACTCATGTGTATGTAATGATTCTCAAATCATTATATGTTCTATCTTTTCAAACAAAAATTTCCCCCTCTGTCTCTATGTATTTCATTGTAATTATTGTGAGTCTAAGCATACAACAAGTGCTCAATACTTAAAAAAAATTGCAGTGGAAATATTTGTTTTATCGCTCTCTCATGCCACTCATCTGCAGGGAGACAAAAATGCTTATACCTTTGAGTTCTGTCCTTCTTCCTTCTCCCCACGTGATTATGGTGAGGACTGATCATGAGGATACTCCATCATTCTGAGCCTATGACTCCACTTGAATCTATTAGATGCCTTTCCAGAGATTTTCCATATTGAAACTGAGAGGAAAGATGACCTTCGTGAAGGCTGAGCTGGGAAAATAGGAGCTCAGAGAGTCAAAGCCTTGGCTGTGGCCTGGGAGAGGAAGTCAGACATTGAAAATAAAATATACATCCAGATAGAGGCAAAACAAGGACTAGAGAAATAACAGAACACTTAGTGAGTACCATGCACTTGGCCATAATTCTACAGAGAGTCTGTTTTAACCTACACAAGAAATTGTATGAATAAGGCTACTTTGTGTGCTAGCCTATATGGTATCTTTTTAGCCATTAGAGAAAGCTGTGTGTCTAGGTAAACATTTCTCATCTAACTTCTCATTTGCCTGCTGTTGTTATTGTGCTTGCTCTCTTCCTCCCTTTCCCTCTCTTGCTGTGTCTCTCCACAGATATATGTATACACCTACTCTCATCCCACTTCCATTCTTCCAATGGTTCAAAGCTAGAAGTACCATCAGGTCACTTTTCTTCAACCAGGGTAGACCATAGTCTCCCAATTTGCATGCAGAGACACCTAATTCTGTGCAGAATGCCAGCAGGTGCTTTGAAATAAGCAGACAAAAATCAATAAAAGTGCAATATGTTACTGATAACCTGCATAAGCTGATGTGGCTTCTTTACCCTTAGTTCCCCCCATATCACCCCCCACAATTTCTATTTGTATGCAGGATAGAAACAAGGCCAGAAGACTGCAAAGAAAGCCCCTTCACAAACTATAAGAAATGATGCCACCAAAGAGTTTCAGGTATCAGTTTGTATAGGGATGGGAATTTCTAGCCCTGCTGAAATGAGTCTAAATCCAATATCAACATAAGGAGCTAAGTCTGTTGGGTGCCTTACATATTACCTGGATAAATTAGATGTGCTTGGGGGAGCTATTCATTCTTTCAAGTTGGTAGGACAAATTTCATGCTTAGGAACAATTATTTACCAAATGCTAGAGGCCCCAAAGAGATAACACAGTTTCTAAAGCAACTGCATCTAACTGACGGTATAGCTTGTGAAAAATCATTGATCAAGGTCCTTTTGGTACCCCATTATGTGCTATATTCACATTGTGAAAAGAGGAGAGAATGAGACTGGCTCCTACCCTTCAGCAGTTTGTAATCAAAGCATAAAGCAGTGTCTACTTTTCAGAAGGACTGGAGCACAAGGCACATTTTCAGCAGAGAATTAGGCCCAGGGGTAAAATATAGATATCTAGTTGCCAAACTGAGGAAGGAAGCAGAAACCTGATTTCAGAAACAAGAAAAAAATAACCTGAGGTTTTATACTAGTGGAATAGAGGCAGAGAAGAAAAATGTGATATATATGGGCAAGATCTGGTCCATAGCCCAGGGCATGACTGACGACAGGAAGCACGTTACAAGAACACAGATATGAGGAGCAGGCTACCACGCCAGTTGCTCTAAATGAATAAAGATCCAACTTGAAGGAATTCCTCATTCCCTGGGAATCCAGACCTATAACCATTAAATGTATTGTGTAATTGGAATGTGTTATGTCAGTATTTCTTCATAGCACATATAAGTCTCTGCAAATGATTTAAAATCTAGATTCTGATTTAAATAGATTAGTGATGGTTCCAAGAGTCTGCATTTCTAATCGTGCCAACTGACATCAATTGTTGCTGCTCTGTGAACCATGGGCTGAGTAGCAATCAGGAAAACTGTGGAAATAGGAGTGCTGTGAGAATGTACCTTAAATAATGGGGCAGATCTTCAGAAGGTGGGAATGTGAGGTGGACTAACGAATGCTAACCAAGAAGACTTGGATTTTGCAAAGAAGTTCAACAAATTGGTAAACAGAAACTAGATTTCATTCATTCAAAAAATAATTTATGGAGGCACAATGAATCTCATTACAAAATACTTGTTATTAGAAAGTGTTCAGACCAATATGATCACAAGTATAAACAATAGCAGTGTTAGTATTATCATTTGGATCTCAAATAGCAGTGTTAGTATTATCATTTGGATCTTAAATGTCCTACAAAGGCCAATGTGCTAAAGGCTTGGTCACCAGCCATATGTCACTATTAAAAGGTGTTGGAAACTTTAGAAAGTGAGACACAACAGAGGAAGTTAAGTAATTAGTGGCACGTCCCTGAAGGGGATATTGACACTTTGGCCCTTTCCTCTCCCTCCATTTGCTTCCTAGCTGCCAAGAAGTGAGAGCCTCTTCCATTACATGCTACCACCATAATGTCGGTGCCTCACCACAGGCCTGAACACAATAGAGCTAACCAGTCATGGACCAAAACCTCTAAACTATGAGCCAAAGTAAATCTTTCCTCCTTTTAAGTTGATTTTCCTCTGGTATTTTTGTCATAGAAAAAGAAAACTGACTATCACAAACAACAACAAGATGGAATGACTATGGGTACATCTATTTCAGAATATAAAATTTTAAAATGCAAGTGATGCCGCAATCTTGAAAATATAAATGGCAAGTTGTCTTTCAAAATGTGAATTTTTTGTAATGTTAACATCAAATTTTCATGTATTTTCAAATTTTCATGTTGCCCACTCTTTTTTGAGTGGGCAAGCCAACAGGGTTGGATGTTCATTCTACTGGGCTTGTATTTTGCTTGCCTGTTAGAGAAGGCAAATTAAGGCCAAAGACCTTGTTTCCATTGACTCAAGCACTAAATGACCTGTTTCAAGATGAGAGTAAACAGCAGTCATGTAGACAGCCTTTAACTGTGCAGCAGGTGTTGACACCTGTAGCCACTTAATTCCAGCCAAGATAATCACTTCTCTCTGAAGGCAGCTGGCTCATATCAAGCATTGCCCCCTATTACTGAAACTATTTGGCGATATTAAGCCATTGCTTTCCCTCAGGTAATGCAGCAATAGAAGGTGATATTTGGATGCCAGGAGGCCACTTTGGTCAACAGTGCATGTGGATTAAACCACACCCCTAGGACTCTGGCAGCCAAGCATAGAACACAGCACCTGGACATCAGGGTCCTGAGCCAGACAACATCAGCCTGTGAAGGAGGCCACCTGCCAAGGGTTATAGCTAGAACTGGCTGGAAGAAAAGTACTGTGTAGGAGGGAAAGCCCATAAAGCACTCTTAGATAGGAAGTCAGTGGCATCATTAGGGTTCTCTACTAAATTTAGCTGCCATCCACTTGATCTTCAGTTGATTAATTTATTTTTCCTGAAGCTTTAGTGTGTGTAGTTGGATGTGCATGCATGAGTGCTCCTGATGCAAGGGGGGGAAATCCCCCTCCATCCCAACACAAGCAAATTTTTAAGTTCTTCCAGGTTGTAATCACTACAAATAGGTTCCCATTACACTGGAGATTAGCAGATGCTCATAACCATTTATCAAATTAGGCACGAGGAAAGCAAACTGCTAGGGCATTAGCTCTCCCTAATGACACCACTGTGCCCTTATGCTTCAGAAACACTGCCCTAACTCTTTCATATTGTGATCAATATATTTCAATCTCTACTCCCAAGGCCCCAAACAAAAACTCTAAATACAAGGCCAATGCAAGTTTGAAATGAGATAACAACAGAGTAATATGGCATTCATAGACTTCAAATGGTGCAATTAATTTCTGAAGGTATAGTAGTTCTGCTAGCCTTTAGGAAAGAGGGTCTCTAAGTAACTGGACAGATGGATATTCATTCTAATTTTTAAAATCTGCAAAGAATTTGCATTTCAATTGGTATTCCTATTATATTTTTTTCACATCAGCGTGCACTTATTTAGCCATTTATAATGCAGCAGATATTCCCCACATCCAGATTTATATATCCAATTTAGGACTACCAAAATATAAGATTATGACACTGTCAAAAATGTGTGAAATTGTAAAATGTATTAAATATATCATTTTCCCTATACTATGTATAATTTTAGGAGCAGAAAATAGTTATAGGCAGTTCATATACAAATAGCTAAACTTTCTATATTCTTTCTTGAGCATTTTCTCAGTTTGTTCTACCAAAGCATTCATCCAAAAAATGTCAAAACATTATTAAAAGCTCTCTTTACAAAAACAACCCTTCCAGGGTTTTTGCTTCCTTTTTTTCTTTTTCCTAGTGTGGTCATGAAATAGAAGGTCCATTTGTAGATGGCCTTGGTGGACAGGAAAGGTGAGAAAATGAAATTTACTATAGTCTTTGAATACTCAGTGTGCTAGACATAGGTGGGCTAAGTTCTTTTTCTCTCAGAGAAGAGTAAAGATGGTATAATGTCTCTGAAAAATGCAAGATCTTTTAAAATAACAATCTATGAATATGAAATTGGGGCAGTATTGTAGCTCGGAGCTCTATAATGAATTTTTAAGAATATGCAGGCAGTCTAATATGGTTGATTGTTTTCCCCAAAGACATAAAAATAAGTAAACAGCAGACATGGCAAAATAACCTATGTCTGCTGTCAGGACAATATGAGAAGAAATTACTATCACCTGTGAAAGCCACACACTGTCTCCACCTATTGTCTAAGAATCAATATTTCTAAGGTCCAAACCATGCTCCAGAGTTATAAAAGACTTAGAGATAACTTTCAAGTGCCAGTGGAATATTGCTCATTAATCTGTCCCTACCATACCCGGACACACCTAGTGACATTTGTTCATCAATATCTGATGGATAGCTAAAATCCTAGAGACAAAAATGAGTAGTAAAACATATCTAGTTCATTCCTTAATTTTACAACTGGGGAATTAAGTTACAGAGCTATTTATAAACATGCCTATGTACAAATTGCTTGAACTCAGATTCCTAAATCCCACATTAAGGCTGGATCAAGTACATCAAGAAATTGTGGAATTAAATCATAAAAATTTGATTTCCAGAAAATTTAAATAGGGAAAGAGAGAAATTAAAAAATTATTTAGCAAGTCAACATTAATGTTAAATATTAAGAAAGAAGTGTAATATACCTAAAGAACAGTTGGCCATGGAATCAAAATCTTGTGTTCAAACCTCAGCTCTACCACTAAGTACATTACGTAAATCCTTTTTTTCATCCTGAAAGTTACAAAGTTAGACTACACTTTTAGAATAATCTTTTACTGTTTTATGTAACAAGTCATTCTTGAACTTAATTTCTAATGCTTGCTTTCACTGTGTTTACTTGTAAAAAAGCACGGTAGTATTCATGATTCTTTTCTAGATCCTTCAGTGGCTTTTCTTTCTCTTATTGGTCTCTTAAATATCGGTCTTTCTTCAAGGTCAGCCCTTGGGATTTTGATTGGCATTGCGTTGAACCTGTAGAGAACTTTGGGAGTTCATAACCCACTTGAATCAAATGTATGGAAGATGATATGTCATGAGCTTTGTAATGTTTTGAACAACCAATAAAAAAATAAATAAATAAAATTCTGTAATGAGAAAAAAAAAAAAAGGTCAGCCCTTGGCCTTTTATTTTCTCATATCATATTTCTGTTTGAGACTGTCATTAACAATTATAGCTTTAACCAAAAGCCATACATATCTGATTTCCTAATTCTGTTGTGATTAATAAGATTGTTGTCAATTCTCTTTACTAGTGCACATTAATTTTACAGAATGATGAGTTACATTGCAGCATAATCATATCTGCATGTAACATGCTTTGATAATATACAACCCATGATGCCCTCCCTCATCCTGTTGATCAAATTCCTCTGCCTATTCATGTCATCTTGTTTTTTTTTTCCTAGATCAACATTTGAGAAGAAACTTGTCATGCTCATCTTTTTGAGTCTGTCTTTCCTTCACTTAATATGATGATCTTCAGTTCTGAGCATTTTCCTGCAAATGACATGATTTTATTCTTCCTTATGACTGAATAATACTCCATTGTTTATATATATACACCACATTTTATTTATCCATTCATCCATTGATGAAACCTAGGCTGATTCTATAACTTGGGTCTTGTGAATTATGCCCAAAAAACATAGGTGTGTAAATGTCTTCACAATATGCCAGCTTCAACTTCTTCAAATACATATCCAGGAATGGAGTCAATTCTGTCATTAAAATGTCTATAGGATATTCTCCTTTTCTCTATTCTCTTTCCTTCAGCCTTGGCCCAAACTCTCCATCTCCTTTATGGATTTCAAACATTTCCCCAATCTTGTCTCTGTCTTCAGCTGTGCCCTCTTCCAATCCATCTTCTCTATGGCTATCAAGGTCTTTCTTGAAATGTAACTTGACTATGTCTCATTTCACACATCCTAATTTAACACTTAAATTTATTTCTCCATTGACCTTCCATTAACAGGAAGATATCTAATATTTCTTCCAATTTGATTTTCTACATTTCCTCCATGTTTTATGTCCATACCAACCACTCAGAGGATTTGTCTTAAACATACTAACATTTCCCTGAATAACTACTTATAATTCAGTGAAATTAGATGCCTCTTCAGAAGACTGATCTCCAAAAGGGCATGGGTTATATCTTAGTTATTTTTACATGTTCAGAGCCTAGCCTAGCATCTGGCACAGAGCAAGAAGAACTCAGTACGTGTTTGCTGAATGAATGCATTTGGTAATTAATTGGTAAGGCAAGATACAATGAAAGTAGGTGTCATCATGTTGACAATTTTAAAGTGTTAAACACTAAGAATGTATTATGCAAATTATCTCTTAAAATGTTTGATATTGTTCCCATGCAAGCTGTGGTATCAAATAGAAATAGAACTATAAATATAGATCTGTGATTCACCTATCTATGTACTCTCCTGTCCTAAAATAAAGCAGAAAAATATATAAGCCTCTTCAGGAAGACATCAATACAGCTGTGCTGAATTCTTAGTGCTAGACCAGCATTTACAGCTCTTTGTATTAGCTGTCCTAGAATATAAATCCTGCCCTAGCTCTTAATTATTCAGCTACCAAGGGATGCATTTACTACTTCTGCATTATAGCATGTTAATCCAAGGCCATTTTAACATTTCTTACATTTATTTTGTGTGTGTTCTATTGCTTAAGGAATTTGAACATTTAAAATCTGTAGAATGCTATATATTTTCAAACAGTTTTCTCTGACTTTAAGGACGTTTATCTTTCTTGGGATGTTATCTAACATCCCCAGTTAGCCGCTTATACAATTCAGTGGACATGTGTGCTGCATATTTGAGGTAACTAATCTTATGCCATCTGGTTTGGATATGGAGGATTTCTTAGTAGTGAGTTACTCTTGAGAGCTACTAAGGCTTTAACTGGCTATGCATCTCACAAACTTGATGCTTATGCCCAAGATGTGATGATGTAAGTGTAATCATTTAGGAACAAAATATTTCAATTAGGGAAATTTTGCATTTATGTTCTTATGCTCTTGTTATTTCACAGATACATATTATTTTCCGAACCAGACAGCAATTTTAACCTTCTGAGTCCGCCCTCCCCCCGCCACCAAATCTCTCCCACTCTGTCAACACCTGCTTAGATACAGCTACAGAGTTAGAAATTACCCAAAGAATTTTTTGGGATATCCTCATGGACACTGAAGTATCTCCTCTGGCAAGTATCCAAGTAGATTGATTCATGGCTGATTAAATTTTCATAAGAGCTGACCATTAATGGAGTAATAGTCTATACAAGATTCCTACATTTTCACAAATCTCCCCTGGGATTTTATCTCATATCTTTTTAATAAAATCCCTGAAAGTATTCATTCAACAAGTACGCATGAATATCTCCCATTTGAGTGTATCCTACCATTTTAGGCTTTAAAAATAAGATATTGGACACACAATGGCATTTTCACTTTTCTCTTAATTCAGTTTATAGTTTTAAAAACTGTTCTTAAAACTGATAGAGCCTTAGATAACTAAGGGTTATCTAATACATTTTCTTATGAGGTTTGCACTACATTCTTTGATTTCTCTGCTAACCAGCTTTCTTATTGTGATGGATGGGGGAAAATTAATGTTCTTCCTTGCTAACTTCCAGTCACAAAGACTGAGAGAGCAAAAACTTGTAAAGGAGAAAATAGGAAATTACCAAATATTTGATGAACAACTATACATATGGCCCATTCATTTGCATATCAAATGCTTGTTGAGCACAGTCCAGGCTGAGTTAGTTAAGCAAATAAATGTAAAGTGAAGAAGTCCTGCCCTCAAAACATTTCCAACATTATTTGAGTCTAATTTTCCAATACACCAATGGTAGACCAGTAGCTTAAATGGTGATTAATCACTGCTACACCCAAGTCCTCCAAAGGGAAATGCAGCCCCATTGCCCAATGTGTTCAGCTTTGACAGCCCTCAGTGTAAACAGAAGGAAAAGATTCGTAACAAGTAAAATCTCATCTGCACTCTCTGGCCTTTGGGCAGAAATGTCAGCAGACTGCTAAGGCTGCCTCACTTAATGATTAGATGGCTAATTACCTGGAATTGGGAGACTGCATTTGGGAAGTCCAGGAGCAGGAAGAACTTTGACTGTCATAAAGATCTGCCACCCCTTTCCTGGGGATTATTGATTCTGCTTTTTTTTTTTTTTTTTTTTAATCATCAGAGGGTCAAGTATGCTGAGCTGACAGAGCAGGTCCCATTTAGGAAACCCTCTATCAGCAAATTGGGTTGATCTTGCTTGAGGTTTTTTATATTCCTCATGCCCTGAGGATCAGTGAGAGGAAGTTTTGGGTTTTAATAACAAATGTAAAAGCTCAGTAAAATGAAAAGCAGTATCCAGGTCCCTCACCTTCCCTAGAACAAGACAATATTGCTTTTTTGGATTATATAACACTGCTCTCCTGATGACATTGCCCTGTTGAAGGGATGACAATGACCTTCCATCACTTATGAGATCATGTTCAAATTCATCCACTTCACTTCTGTCGCTTTAGTTAAACCTGTACCCACACTTTCTGTACTGATTATCTTTTGTCACACTGGCTCACACAGTCTAGTTTGTAAAAACTGACCCACCTTCAGTAAGGCTCCCTTCACTGAATACAGTTTGAACTCCTGTAGTCATCCACACATGTTTCATATGCTAAAGACAGTGCAGACTGTCTTCCCCACTTTCCTTACTGCTTTGTTTGCGAAGATGACTTCAGGGTGAGAAAGAGAACAAATCACAAGTGCCAGAGCACTCAGGGCTAGAACAAGCTCCAGTGCCTTTTATCAATGTGATCTTCTCATGTTTCTGAGTTTCTTCATCAGGAAAAGGAAGCCATGTCCCTTTCTATTGCAACGAGTGTACATCTCCAACTTCCAAACTAGGTCATAGTTTCCTGAAAACTCAGGGCAAGTTTTCCTTTCCTTTGTATTCTTTAGAGTCTACAATTAGTATTTAACAAAGAATTTCCTTTCCTTTGTATTCTTTAGAGTCTACAATTAGTATTTAACAAAGAATTGTGGATTTGTCTAAACACATTCTATTTGCAATGGAATATATACCTTTTGGTGTGTCCAGCATCTCTTTGGAGAATTAACCCAATAGAATTTTGTTTGATTCCTGTTGTTTGGATAGGGTTGGTCCCCATCCTCATTTTCTGTATGGGTGTATGACCCACATTGATTAGTTTGGAGGTGTTTACTCTTTCTCTACTACTCTCTCTCTCTCTCCCTCCCTCTCCTTTCTTCCTATGTTTATGAGATATAAGGACCTAGTAAACTTAGATACATAAAGAATCTACTAGAGCTCAATGACTTTTTTTTACTTATACCTAAGTGATCAAACTAATATTGTATCATTATATGTTGACAGAGGAATCCCACCCTGATATATTTATACAAAGATAATTAGTTGAAAAATGTAAACATACATGATGTTCATCTCAGCAGGATGTGAGAATTGGGGCTAAATTTCCAACATAGGGGATTGGGTAATTAAATTAGTGTATCAACTCCATTGACCATTATGTTGACATTGGATTTATAATTATAAATTCTAGCAATATGGAGAATATAAAAAACAATCTTATATTAAAGAAGTAGAATAAAATGTGCAGATATTGTTATTGTAACCAAGTATTACATGTCTTTGTATAGGGGAGAATTAAAAGAATGAAAAAAGAAACAAGGAAAGGAAAGGAAGCAAGCTATGCCATGTAAATTGTTTGAGAACAGGGGTATTTACTGTTTCGTTGAATGTTCTAATACTAGAACCCAGAATAACACCTGGCACATAATATAAAGTGGTGGAATTGTAGGTGATTTAACTTAGAGGCAGGCACAGAGAAGCAACTTGTTTAAAGACAACCATGAGTTTTCTCTCTTGGTCACATTGCTACCTGTCCTATGTGGTAGCTATCTACTGAATCCAGTCTTTGAACACAAAGTGAAAATAGGCTGTGGATATACCATAATCATAGGTCCTATAAGGATTGACAAGCTAGGATTGAAAATAGTGGGCCAGAGAGAGGCCAGAGTAAGCAGGGTACCCACACCACTGATTCCTTTAGACTTCTTCCAGGCTTATAGAAGCACAAGGCAAAAAAATAATTATTATTTTAAAATAGTTACAATACAAAAAAAAATCTATGAAAGCTGCACGGTCCCTTGAGCAGGGGCTGGGTGGATAAGCCACTCCTCCTTTAATTCTCCAGATACTGACTACCTCAAATGATAGGAAACTCTGTGTCAAGACACTGGATTGTGTTGTCTCAATTTATGAAGCTGCAATCTCCCATGCATTCCAATGCTGATAGATGGTGCTAAGTGATTGGATTTAAAGTGAGCTAAGAAAGGTAATCAGCATTACAATTTCATGCGAGGATGGCCTTCTTATCCTTATGTGTGCGGAAGTAAATGACAGTAATGGGATCTCTTTATTATTAATTCGTCTAAGTGTTCTTCTCTATCAACTTCAGATCAAAGAAAGACAAAAGTTTAATCTTTGTGGAGGGATGCTCTGTGGAATGCTTTATGAGCTCTAATGAAGGGCTGTTTCCATATAAGTGCCAAGAGCCGCCTGTGTGTGTGAGCATGTACGTGCGTGTACACTCGCGTGACAGAGACTGGGGAGCTTAGTAGGCAACTTTTTTACTCCCTTAGTTTTTTTTCTAGAATTCCTTGTGGCAAACTATATAGATCAATCTGAGTAGAACTCAGGAGGGTTCTAATTCTCTTGCAGTATCAAAGATTCAGGCTAAAAAGTTATTGGGCAATAAACTGTCAAGTCCTCAAGCTATTTTTTTTTTTGATCAATGGATAGTTACAGGGAGTAAAAATTGGAATATAGCATAATTTGTGATTTCTTATTAGGAGTAAGTACAAAACCCAATAGCTTTTTATTTTCATCTCTAAAATTAACCTCAAGGATTCTTGCCTATTTCTTGAAGCTTTTCATGTTATCATGTCATATGCTTTAAAATAGTCAGGGAATTAAATGACAAATAGGGCAAAATAAGCCTACTCCATCCTTTCCCCTCTGCTCCCTTCCTCTCCTTATTTTCCCTTTCTTTCCTGTCCTCTCTTCTCTTTGGCAGGACTCCTGCTCAGCACTGTCACTGTCACCTCTACTCAACCCCTTCTACCCACTACCGCCTGTCCAGCATAGGCTTATTTTGCCACTGTAAAGTTATTTTTGTCCTTTTTTTTCTTTAAGATTTTCATTTAAAAAAAAAAGATTAACAAATGGGATTATTGTTAAGATTAAACTATATATTATATGTGTAAAATGCTATACAAACATAATTTTTATTATAGTGCCCCCATAGACTCAGGGTTCCAGACCCTAGTGCATTTCCGTCAAAGTTCCTTTAAGACCAACTAGACGACAGGCAACGGAGAGAATTGATCCACGTTGAAAACTGAATGGAATGTTATTGATGGGTCAGAGTAGGAAGACTGAAAACCAGTCACTGGTTTTAGCAAATCAGAGGTTGTTGGTAATCTTGAGAAAACAATATGAGGAGCTTGTAAGAGTGCACACCTAACTGGAGTTCATTCAAAAAAAGCATGTTGGAAGAGAGATCAAATACACTCTAGGCAATTCTTTTGGGTTTTGCTATTATGAGGAGCAAATGACTGAGCTGGTAGCTGCAAAGACATCTAGGCTCATCTCCAGGCTTGTTGGTAGGCTGATCAGGAGCATTCGGTAGAGAGGGAAAGACGATGGTGCAGAGGAAAGACTGCTGGGGTGTCTTTGGAGGAGAAAAATTGGATGAGATGGGGTGCTCCAAGAAAGGATGGGTGTCGGACAGCTGCACGAGACCGTTCCTCACCCTGGTAGGATGGGTGGTAGTGCAGAGGCTAGAGGATGGATGGGTGTCGTAGTGAAGGCTGCTTAAAGTTTTCTCCCAGTTGATTATTTTCTCAGTGAAATCTGAAGCAAGCTTGTGACATGGAGTTAAAATGAGATGCAAAAAGGCCTGAGATGCTCACCTTAGAAGAGGAAAAGGACTATAACACTATGGTATGATTTCTGCGCAGCACTAGAGTCCTGCCAAGTTTAACTGTTTTTAATTAAGGATACAGGCTGGCGGAACAGAACAGAAGACACTCAGATTTCCTCGGGGCTCAGGTTTTCTACTAGATGAGTGCAAAGAACCAAGAGAAGGCAAGGAAACATGGGCACGTGCTAGGGAGCCGTAATGGTGGAGGGCCATGGACCAAAAGAAGTAAAGACCTGAGAAGAGGGACAGGCAGTGAAAGGGAGTATATGTATACTACTAACATCAGGTCCAAGTATTGCTGGAGTCCTTGATACAGAGAGATCTGAAAAGAGCAGACAGTGCCAGTGTGCAATGGAGGGGTTTTGTAGTTAATGGGCATGTAGAGGTAGGGTGTATGGCCACAAGAATCTTGCCCCAGACAGAAGTCTTGCCCGGCTTGCTTCCTTGCCTCCTTTAGGGCTTCACACCCAAATCCACTTTTTGGGAAGACCACTCCTGCTTAGCCTATTTAAAATTGTGGCTTCTCTCACCCTCATTTACCCCTGGTGTCATGTCTTCTGTTTCATGTATCCCCAAAGCTCAAAGAGGACAAGGATTTGAATCTATTTTGACACCTGCAGCATCTAGTGACTAGAACATTCCCTGGCACAGAGTAGATTTGGTATTCCACGTATTTCCGTGGAATGACTTGAATAAAGCAACACTGTACTTTAATCTGGTAATCCCCCAAAACCAGTGAGTTCTCTTCATTGTATGTCTAATTCAAAATAGTTGAGCCTTCAGAATAGCTCAGGATAGATTCATGAAATTCTGATTAATTTTAACTGTTTTATAACAGGAACTCCCTCTTCTCCCCCCCCCCCAAAAAAAAGTGGAAAAGGAGGATCTGTTCTTCACTCTAATTTGAAGTAGATGAGACACAAAATATTTTCTGCCATTCTGAATCATTATTCTCAAACTATTAGGTGCTCCTGAAGCAGGTACAGATTTTGGTCCCTTTGCAAAGAGTACTTTTAGTTCTATCTCTTTATTTTGTCTCCTCTTTTGTTTTTCCATGTTAATAATTATCATTCTATATTATTATGTGTGCTCATTCCTGAAACATATCATCCCACCACCAACACCTATTTTCATCCTATAATTTGCTGTTTTCATATATTTGGAACCAATTTTTAGAGGATTTATGTGAAAGAAGAGAATATAGATGGTAACTGAAGGCTCTAGCACCACTCTTATGAGTCAGGTAACACGGATTTTTATTATCTTCATTTCCTTCTTTTAGGTTCCTTAAACTTTGTGCTAGAAAGGTGAGAATGATAGGTGTTTGAGTTGTAAGAGGTGAGAAGTTACTGTAACTGGGGTCATGTGGTACTCGGATCCCTTGAATTCTTCTCTTCTCATGAATGCCTCCTCCATCTATTCATATGGCCAACTCTGTGCAGATCAAGCTCAGCACATAAGTCACTGTGAAAATGTACAAGTAGGAGAAGGGCCCCAATGAAGGTCTCCTAATTACATAATCCCTGTCTTAAAAAATGTGACCATCAACTAAAGCACCATAGATCCTTAGGACAATGCTCTATTTGTAGACCTGTTTTTAGTGAAGCAGCAAATGGTGAAACATTAAGAAAAAGGAGAAAGTGGTACATTTGAATAGTTTTAAGTATAATGCAAAGTCTGTAATAAATCCTGAATAATTCACCTGACCTCAATTTCAATAGCAAAAGTAATGCATGCTGAGATAGACATTTGGTTACTTAATAAAAATTCTTCCTATATAGTTTCAAGTATTACATTTATAGGATTTGTTGTTCTGCTGTGTAAGAACCTCAGGTCTGCTTTATACTTTTGGGGAGAAAACAGCCACCAGAGAGTAAGGAAAGCAGAGTTCTTTTACTGGTGTCCAACATAAAATATCTAGATTCACGATCCCTTCTGTTTTCTGGGTCTAAGTTTCCTCATCTGCAATAATTTCCAGAGTCTCTTGGGGGTCTAAATTCCACAACACACTGCTGCTGGATTGAGGAGGAGGAGCAGGAGGAGAAGGTCTGGTTCGACCAGCAGAGGGCAGTGTTACCTAGACAAGCTGTCAGCACAAGTCCAGGACAGATGGAGCAAGGAAAGCAGAATTTAGGCAGAATTTAGAATTTAGAATGGGTAACTAACTACTGCTCCCAGGCTTGAGTCACCAGACCACAAATGCTTCTCCAGAAAATAGCAATCTTAAGTAAGTGTAGAAATGCACTCCTCCTCAATCATTTGCCACGATTCCCAAAATGGTCACATTACTCATTTCTATTGGAATATGAACAGGAATTTAAACTTCTACAATCTGTGTTGTTTTCTGAAATTTAAAGTTTGTTCTATGAATACATTCATTTATATAAAATACAGCAGCTTGTCTATACATATTTGAACATTTCAAAATTACAGTTGAAAGTAGCAGATTTTTGCTCCTGCAAAAATATTTAAGAAGTATTTATGAAGTTTGATTATGTTTAATATCATGCTGAGAGGGGAAAACTTAATTGTACTTTTTAATATACAAATAACAAGAGTCATCAGCTCATGACAAACAGATCATTTTAAAGTTCTAAATGTATAATGCACAGTCACAAAAAATGAATGAAATCCAAATCTCAATCAGCTTGCAATGTTTGAACTCTTCTCTTGAGGGTGGTCCCTATGTGGGTCATATAAGTTGTTCAAGAAGTGGATTCCCAAATAACAAGACCTATCTGGTGGAGTAAGATTGATGCACATGAAAGAGTAGCAGGATTAGATAGTTTAAGATGTTATCTATTTATTTATTTTTTTTTCCTTTTGGTCTTGGGGATTGAACTCAGGGACACACAACCATTGAGCCACATCCCCAGCCCACTTTGTATTTTTTATTTAGAGACAGGGTCTCACTGATTTGCCTAGTGCCTCGCTGTTGCTGAGGCTGGCTTTGAACTCGTGTTCCTCCTTCCTCAGCCTCCTGAGCTGCTAAGATTACAGGTATGCACCACCATGCCTGCTAATACATGATCTATTTGATACAAATAATTCAGTAGAAAATATGAAAGCAGTTGCTGAAAATTGACAAAACAGATGAATTAAGGCATCAGTATGAAATAGTGAGTCTTAGAGGAGGAGGTATCATTTAACCAAAACCAATAAAATAAAATAAAGGAAGAAAGAGAGGGATGAAAATCAGGTAGCATGTGAAAAATAATTTAAAGGGCAAAAGTGCAATGTTCAAGGAAAATATAATTATTATCATTATTACAACTTGGGGTTCATGATTACCTCTAGTCCTCATCCTTGGTGACCCTATGAAGGCACTTAGGTAAAACCTTTCAACTTCTACTTTGTTTATGACCTTTATTGAAGATAGGCGTCCGACTTACCTCCTCTCCCCATTAATATAAATGCTGAAGTCTAAGAGTTAATACAGGAACTAGGTAATTACAGGATCGCTAATACCAGAATGATGTCATTCCACCTGGGCCAGGAAAGCCTTGCACTGTGCTAGTCACAGCTCAGACAGCAGCAATCTGTCTTTCCATGCAGTGTCCCTCTGATGCTATTCTTGGCTATGAGACTGCTCCCTTTTAGGAGGAGTTAAAAGTTTCTCAGATCAGAAGAAAGCCCCGCTGCTGCAGAGAAAAATAAAATCATGCTTCTCTCTACCCTCCACCCTTTTTCTTTCGCCTGCAGCAACTCTAAGTGCAATAAAATGTGAGAGTGGGAACAAATTGCTATGGCAACAAAGTGTACTCTAATAATGAAGATGGTGTCTAACAACCAGGAACAGCTAGAAAGGAGAAAGAGAGAAAGTGCACCTTGAAGAAGTGGGAAGAAAAAAACACGTTCCAAGTTTAAAGGTTTCCATTCTAAAGCCTATGTAGATTGTCCCATTTAGAAGAGCTGGCTTTGTGTCTCAGCTAACTTCCTCCTAGGGACATCCTAACATGGCAAGGTTTCATAATGCTTTATTTTTTATATTTTGGATGTGGGGAGATACCTAATAATTCCTAAAATCAGGCAGACTCTTTTACTCCCTTACCTAAAGGACTTAAAATCAACGTACTACAGCAACACATTCACATGGATGTTTAGAGCAGCTCAATTTACAATAGCCAAGCTGTGGAACCAACCTAGGTGTCCTTCGACAGATAAATGGATAAAGAAAATGTGGCATATATACACAATGGAATATTACTCATAATAAGGAAGAATGAAATTACTGCATTTGCTGGTAAATGAATGGAACTGGAGAATATCATGCTAAGTGACATAAGCCATTCCCAAAAAGCCAAAGGCTGAATGTTCTTTCTGACAGGTGGATGCAAATCCACAACAAAGGAAGGCAAGGAGGGGAAGAATCATTCATTGGACTAAACAAGGGGAATGAAGGGAAGGGAGGGTGGATGAGAATAGGAAAGACAATAGGATGAATCAGACATAACTTTCCCTTGCTCATGTATGAATACACGACCAGGGTAACTCCACATTGTGTACAACCATGAGAATGGAATCCTAATTGAAATGGGTTGTACTCCATGTAGGTATGTCAAAATACACCCTACTGTCATGTGCTGACCGAGTCTGTATGGCCCCTGGCATTTTGCCAACAGTATTGATTGACAGGCGAGGCATTACTATCCGCCTCTGCCGCAACTTTTGAGTTCTCGCACTATTTTGGAGTTCTCGTGGGGATTTCCGGGGATTCCCTGAGAGTTCCCATTGGTTGCGGAAGTGCAGGAGGAGGGATTTTCCGGGAGAGATATTTCCGGCTGGGGGTTCCTGGACTAGCAGCATGGCGTTCGGGAGGATTCCCCCGGGAGCTGTGTGAAGTGTTTTCCTGCAGTTCAAAAATAAAGTTTGTTCCTGCTTCAGTGGCTTGTGATTTGTGCCCAGCCAGACTGCGGCAGTCATGTATGTCTAAAACCAACAATTTTCTAAAAAAGGAAAAAAACAATCTAAAAAAGAAACATGGTGCAGTGTGCAGTCATATAGAAGACCTGTGAATTTAGATCCTCGCTTCAAGGCTCAGATTCCTACAGCCTGGTGCAACTTGTTTAACAAGGCTATTTCTGCACAAGAATTGCTTAAGAAAAATGACTACTAAAAAAATGTGGCATTTATACACAATGGAATATTACTCAGCAATAAAAAGGAATAAGATCATGGCATTTGCAGGGAAATGGATGGTATTAGAGAAGATTATGCTAACTGAAGTTAGCCAATCCCCCAAAACAAATGCCAAATGTCTTCTCTGATATAAGGGGGGTGACTTAAAATGGGATTGGGAGGGAGAGCAAGGGAGGAATATTACCTCTAGATAAGGAATAGGGGTGGGAGGAAAAGGGAGGGAGAAGGGGAATAGCATGGATGGTGAAAGGACACCCTCATCATTATACAAAATACATGTATAAAGATGTGAATTTGGTGTCAACATACCTTATATATGATACGATAAATTACGGTATAATAGTGTATTAAGAATTGTAATGCAAAAATAAATAAATAAATACATACATTTTTTTAAAAAATTATATTTTTGAAATAAAGGAACAAAATGACTACAGATTGAAAGGAGCCTTGAAACACTGCATATTCGCAATATAAGTTGAAAATCTTTAGGAAAAGAGGGAAGAGCCATGGGGTTTAAGTAAATTGAATTGATTCCATCTACTTGTTAAAAAATTTTTAATTGGGATTTTCAGAATTGGCCAGACTATGATGTAAAACAAACCAAACTCAACATTTTAGTGCTTTAAGGAACAAAAGTCAGTTTCTCCTTCACACTGTCATTCCCACGTAGGTAGAACACTCAGCTCCATGTCATACATATTCTAGGAGGAACAGGGAATTTTGCCAGGGTGGGGGCATGGTGAAGACGAATATCTGATGGCCTTGTGTCAATAATGAAATGCTTTGGGATAAAAGTGACAAACATCATTAATGTCACCCCTAGCTATAACCTGTTGGCTAGCACCACCCTGTTCAATTCCAAGGTGATAAATGATAATTTCCTCATATGTCTGGAAGATGAAAAGTAGACCTGGGTACATGATAAATCAACTATAGAATGAGTGCTTGGGGGAATGTTTATATAAGGAACGTATAACAAAGTTTTTACTTAAGATGCACATTTATGTTTTCTGGCAAAGTGGTAGGCCTCTGTGTTATATACAAAACAGGTTTGTTCCCTCCAAGAATGTATATATCTGAAGACAGGAAGTGGTTTAATTATTCTGGGAAGCATCAGTGGAGGCATCCAGGCCATTGGGACTAATGTTCCAACACCTGGCAAGCGATCAGTGGCAATTTTTTGCAAGGGTGTGGGTTGAGGGCCTGCCATCCATTCAAAGGTGGAAAGACGAATCTAAGGATGAGTTTTCTCAGAATCTGTGAGTTGCCAGACCTCATGAGAGCTGTTAGTAAACTTATTTCCTCTTCCAGATATTTGTTGAAGGTTTTCCCCAATTTTAAAATAAAAACAAACTAAAACAAAACCTGTTTTTCTACTTTCTCTTTACTTAAATTCTTAAAATTTCTGGAAAAATCTGAGATTTTGGTTGTTAGAAAGCTTAGTAAATGATAATCGTAGTTCTCAGTTCAAGCCACATTGCTGTTTATTCCATTCTTGAATTCCCATTGATTTATAATGAGTATGCATTTCTTTTTAAAAACAAATTGGTTCCCTAAAATTCCAGATTCCACTTTCTCATCACGTTCCATAGAAGACCTGTGATAACAGTAGCTATGTCATTTCTCCTGAGCAATCTTTCCCAGCACTTAGTACAGACCTATTAGTAAAGTTGACAGACAATACATAATTATTGATTATGCCAATAATTAGGAAAGGAAGAAGAATTTCTTTTGAGATCAATGGACTAGAATAATGCAAATATACTTTGGCTAACTGAGTTGTCACTAAAGCTGTATTTTAAAAGACAGCGCTCCTATGTGTAGTCTATTACCATTCATTTTTTTAAGCCCCTTCCAAAGAGGTGGAAAAAACAGAGAGAAAGAGAGAAAGATAAAGAGAGAGAGAGAGAGAGAGAGAGAGAGAGAGAGAGAGAGAGAGAGAGAAGCTAGTAATGGGAAATAATAATTGAGTTGGGGGACTAGGGGTGTAGCTTGATGGTACAGCATTTGCCTAGCATGCAAGGTTTTGGGTTTGATCCCTAGAACCAAATATAGTATTTTATATAAATTGGGTACCTGGAATTTCAATTCTATTCTTGGCTCTGCCATGCACATGTAGGCCTAAACACCTTCATATGAGAAGAGGATGCTTTAAATGCCTGTCCTAATTCACAGAGTGTTGTGAGAATTGAATAAAACGATGTAAGTAAAAGCAATCCAAAACTTTTAAAATACTTTAAAAATATAATTTTAAGTGGGGTCGTTGAAAGAACCTGACTTGTAAGTCTTTTGTGTTATGTGAGAAATTTCTGGGAGGGTAGGGAATATGTCATAAACCCCTGACAACACAAGTTCTGAACTCTTTGAAAGCATTATATCTAATCAGCACAAGGTCCTGTTGCTAATTGCAGGGGGTTTCTCCCTGGGCATTCAGTTCAGTTTGTAAAGTGTTATATTTATAACTTTCTGAAGCCTCAATCCCTCTCAGAATCCCAGGAAACAAGAGTGTGATCTGATTGTGACTGGAGATTGCAGGTTGATATTGCCAGGCTGGTGGTGATTTCTAACAAAAGCAAAACAGCAGGTATCACTGAGAGAAGGGCACTAAAGCTTTCTGCAGCTCTAAGAGGGCTGCTTCCTCTCCTTCCTTCTCTTCCTCCCTCTCTCCCTCTTATCCAAAAAGGAAAGATCATGGCTGGAGCCAGAATAAGCCTGCTCACCTGAAAAGTGGGTACTGGCATGCTCACAGGGGCTTGGGCAGTGGCGAGAGAATTACCCAGGCAGTGGAGGCTTTGGTGGGGTTTGGAGGCTGGGATGGAAAATACTAGGAAGCCTACATGGATTTCAGGAATTTCATGGAAGAGAATGTCCTAGGAGAGCCCAGCAGCACCTTCCCTAGGGGAGCTGTTATGGTGGGGAATTGGCAGAGAACAGCAGTGTGAAGGCAGGAGACCTGGTGGGAGACTCAGTGCCAACTCTTTTAGCTCTGTCCTTTGTTTCTTTGAGCATTAGGGTTCTCATTGGGATTTTAAAAAATAGTAAACTAGGAGCTATTTCAAAGCTTTGGTATAAAAATGAAATGATAATATTTATTAAAGGGCTTTTCTTTTAATAAGAATAATCAATAATCGGTAGATAATTCATAATTAGAAAAAGGCATAATTGTGTCAACTTCTGTACCCTCTCAAGAAATCCAGGCAATGGGAATGATTGTGGTACAGAAGTAGAAAAATGGACCTGAAAGTCAAAGAACTTACATGAAGTATCATGAAGAGAACACAGCCTGAGAGGTCCACAATGGGGACAGAAGATTTAGAGCCTCGTGGTCTAATCATAAAAATTCTGAGGTTGTGGTTATAATAATACTCAGCAAATGATAATTAGGGTTCTGCAAAGATGTCCACATCCAAATTCCAGAAACTGTGACTATGTTATTTTGCAAGGCAAAGGGGAATTAACATTGAAGGTGGAATTAAGTTTGCTAACCAGTTGACATTAAAATAAGATTATCCTATAGGATTGGACGGGCATAATATAATCACAAGGTGCTTAAAAGTGGATGAGAGGGTCAGAGTCAGAGAAATGCAATGGCAGAAGCAGGGTCAGAGTGATACAATGTGAGAAGAACCCAATAAGACATTTCTGAAGATGGAGAAGAGGAACCGAGAGCCAAGGAGTGCAGGTAGACTCTAGGACATCGAAGAGGAAAGAACATGGATTTTTCTATTTCCTACCATAACTTCTAGACATGCAGTTCAGCTTAGGCTTTGATTTAAGCCCAGCAAGACTCGGGCAGGACTGTTAACCTATATAACAATCAGATAATAAATATATACTGGTTTTAAGTCATTAAGTGTGTAGTAATGACATTGCTTCCATAGAAAGCTAATATAATACTCAAAATAAAATTTTAATGCTAAGTAAAATCTTAGGAATATAAGTTTTAAGAGGTTTGCAACATCAGAGAGGTGAGTCTGTAAGTGAAACAAATAATTCAGAGGGTTGATATAAACTGTAAAATGGGCATGATGTTATTATCATTTTTAGACATTCGCCCCACAGCCTAAAGAAATATTAACTTTGAGAGAACCACCTCAATTCAATCTCTTCACTTTGCTGAGGCCCAAGTCATCTTTCTGTAATATAAATCTGATCCTGGAAAGCCCTTGCTGAAATTTCTTTGTTAACTTCACATTGCCACATTTACTATTGTATGTCTATGATCTAACTTCTTATTTATCCAGCTTCATATCCTTGAACTCTTCCACATGGAGATTACAATCTAACCGTACCAAATATATCCCTCTTCTTAAAAGGTGGAATTTCTATGTCTCCTCAAATATAGTGTGTTTCCATTTAAAATATTTTTCTTTTCCTTCAGATTGCAAACTGACTCATCTTTCAACTCAAATGATAGTTCTTCAGGAACACATTCCTTTTAGGTCTTCTCTCTAACCAGGAAGACTGACTTAGAGTCTGTAAGCAGGCATTTACCAATTTTTCAGTTGGTCACCATCTGACTTACTCCTTACCATTAGCGTCTGGCTCTCCCTTTAGAAAATTCATCATTGTTCACAGTCTTGCTGTTGACTCCTCTTCTCAAATCTTTTGGAAAGGGTTTATTTATTTATTTATTTTCTGAAGACATGGAATGAAAGCACCTGGGTCAGACCCTGAATGCAGCAGGTAAACTTCAAGCTTCACCTCAGGAGTTAAACAGTTGAATCAGGACGTGTCCTGTGAAGTAGCTGTGCAACACCAAACACTTTTGGAGAACTCAAACACTTGTATCCATTGATTAGTTCTTCAAAAGATGAATCTCATTTTTCTCTCATTTTGTTAAAACATTTCATGAAGAATATGCCATTATTTTGTAGTAGCAGAATGTAAAGGGTGGAAACTTTTATTCTTTACATTGCTATTAAGCCCCATAAGCCTCCCACTGTTACCTACATGTTCTATAGAGACAAAAAGGCATGCACAAAATAAAAAAAAAATTGGCCATAAATAAAGTGCCCCTGTGTATTTCCTTTCTACCTTTTTAAAATTAGCAGTGCATAGATCTAATATTAATGAAAAAAACATTACTAAGGCACAAAAGGTGTGTGTGTGTGTGTGTGTGTGTGTGTGTGTGTGTGTGTGTGTGTGTGTTTATGGGGTCAGTGGGATCACACAAGAGACATTCTGTGCACAAATTGTAGTTAAGCAGTCATTGAAGGAATTTATCTCTCTTTAAATGCATTCAGGTATTAAACACAAAGTAAAAACAGGAATATTGCTGTTGCTTATACCAGCTATATGCCTACTTCTGAATTTAGCAGTCTTTTGATATTCCCAATGGACACCATTCATCTCAAATTATCAGTTTAAATGAACTAGATACTCAGTTTGCCTATCTTCATTTATTACCTCCCAGATTTTTTAGATTTACTGGATTTTCCTGTAGCTACATTAAAATAACTGTTTCATTCCACAATGATTGAGCTTTTAGTGCTTACCTAGCCCCTGACTAATTCCCAAATAAGCTATGTAGCCAGTAGTTTCTAAAACAAGAATACCAGGAACATTTGTTATTGAATGGAGCCCTTACCAGTCATTAGTTGCTGTTAAGCTACAATTAGATCAGTTTTCTACATGCTATAAAATCATTTTGGCATAACTGATGTTCAGGAAAATTGTTACACATTCTCTTGCATTTTTATTTTTTTCAGAATGGAAGCTGATCCTGTGTGTGCAAGGTTACTTTTGTTTGGACCTATTATTATTATATATATTATAGATGTGTGTAAGTTTACAAATAGTTTGTAGTCTAGTTAATTGGAAATCTCTCCATTTGCACACTCAGATTTATCATTTCTTAGCTAGTTATGAACATGCATGGATAAGTGGGCATAGTTTGCATGTGTGTATGCAAAAATGAAGGGTAAGAAATTGAAATGTTTTATAAAGGCAATATCCATTTACCAAATGCTTGATATTTTAGAAAACTTGAGCAGGCTACAGATTTCCATTCACCCTTTAAACCTGTAGAAATTATTTGGATAGTATTCTGGCATCAGCTTTTACTAAATGTTAAGCTATAAAGATCTGAGAAATTTCTATGAACAACTTAACACCCCCCCCCATTCCTGCTTCTGCCAAGAGAAAATGAAGAAGATTTTATGCTATTGAGAAAGGAATGGCAGAAGTGTTGACATAACATTTCCCCTCTATTTTGTCCAATATAAAATGTTCAAGTTGTGAAAACCTTTCTACTAATTAACTATGTGATGTCAATAGAGTAACTATCCCACAATAGTCCCAGTTAGGTCCATTCCCTCTGGGAACAGTGACACCATTTCATTTTTGGAAATATGGTTTGAATGATAAATTATGTAAACCCTCCTAGACACTATGGAAATTATTTTAGTCTTCTTTTTCTTTCTTTCTTTTTTGTGGTACTGGAGATTAAACCTGAGAGCATTTTACCCCTGAGCTACACCCCTAGCCCTTTTAAAATTTTAAGACAGGGTCTTTCTAAGTTACCCAGGTTGGCCTCAAGTTCGCAATCCTCCTGCCTTAGCCACCCAGGTAGCTGGAAGTACAGAAGTACAGGTGTGTTTCATCTTGCTCAGTGTTTATACATTTTATAAAACTGATGTCCACAATTATAAAGGTAATATTTGCTCTTTCAATTCAATCAACAAGTATTTACTATGTATCTAGAGTAAGCACATGAAAAATGCTATAGAAGTACATGGCATGATTCTGTTTCATGAGGAGTTTGTAACTTCGTGTTTTTAGTGCAACTGAACAAGAAAAGAAAGAAAAGCCCTAATGGTGCTTCGTGACATTAAGATGCCACAACTTTCTAGCTTTATGACCTTCAACAGTTTATGCAGCTTTGCCAAGCTTCCTTCTGGGTTCATAAAAATGAAGATGAATGTAGGATCCTCCTTAACAGAATTGTGGTGAAGGTTTAATGAAATAACATCTGCAAAGTACTCAGCACAAAACCTGTTGTAAGGTCAAGTTCAGAAGATATTGGCTAAAAGCACAGACAAATGAATAGAGGAATTGATAAATTAATAATAACTAATTATACCAATAAATTAATATGTGAGTTTAAAGGAAGGACGGTGAAAGAGAGAGGAAAGGCCAAACAATTTTTATACTCCCTCTTCATCCCCTGCTCTCTGCCATTTACTATCGGTGTGACCTTGGTGAGTTATTTAATCTCTTCAATGCCTTCACTTCTTTAGCTCTACAATGGGAAAAATAACAATACAGTTGCCAGGAGGATATAACACATGGAAAATGCTCAGGCAACTTTAGTTATTGCTTTTTTTTTTTTTTGCTATTATTACATGAAAGAATGATAATGAAGGAGAGGTGGACAGTGCTCAGATGACAGAGAAAAATGGAGAGATGACAGGGAAGGTTTCTATCATGGGAGGTTTTAAATTTGCCACTGGTGAAAGTCAGATTCTTCCTTAACATATATACAGTGTTGTTCTCATTCTTTCAGCAAGCATGATGATTTGCCATACAATTGTTAGCCATGGCTGAAACAAGAAAAGTGAACAAATAAAAAACGCTGTGGGTAAGTCAGGCCCAGCTCCCGAAGTGCAGATAACTTTAAGAGGCTCCTCCGAGGCCAAATCCAATGCTTATCATTCAGAGCGCTTCTTCAAAAATATTCATGAAAATATTCATGTAAGCAATGCTTTAGTTACTGAGTGTTCTTTATAATAAGCAGCCATTCCTCCTAACATGCCTTAAAAGGAAAATTGATGCTATTATTCTAGTTCAAAAGAGGATGAGACAGAGGGAGGTGAATTGTCTGGACTCAGGTCACATATTAAGTCAACAGCAGAGACAGATTCAGAATCAAAAGTAAGAGTAAATAATTCTTTTCCTCCAACAGTAGTGGTACTTCAATTCTAAAACTGTTACCTTTCATTGTCTTGATTTTAAGTTTTGGTACATTTAACTGCTTTTGAAAGCAGCAGGCTTTATACTAGTCCACCTACTTCACTGAATGAGTTTTATCACATATTTGTACTCACAGTTAAACTGCAACTAATTCTTGCAGTATTTATTATAGAGATACCCCCCCCAAATCTGTTCAATCTGATGTACTGTAAAATAATAAGGGGGATTAAATCTAGACCCGAAACATATAAACTGAGCAGCCTGTCTCCCTCTGCTGGAGGCTTCTCCAGTTAGCCAACAGGTTGTGGGCACCAGCTTCTATGTCTTGCTATACATCCCTGTTATTTGGAAAAGCAATTTATTAAATTGAATTATTACTATTTTTAACTAATACTAGAAATTCAAGTGCATATTGGAGTAGTAGAGTTGCAGCCAAATGTCTCAAGTTCCACTTTCAATATGGAAATGGGAGAATACTGAATGAAGCAATCTGTCTGAGTGATTCACTTCTCACTATCTCATATGGGAGTCAAAACTAAACAGCAGACACCAGAGACTAGGAGAGCTTTGTAAGATTTGCTTAGCTTGACTTTATGGATTTTTGTTCTGCTTTGTTTTTGCCTTTTAGCTTTTTCATCATAGTGACTAACGCTGAAAGTGGGACACCTCTCCTTTCATCTGATAACAGAGTATAGAGAGCTGAGAACACACCTTCTTTTCCATAGCCAGACTTTAGGGAAGATAGAGTCCAAATGCAGTCATGCAAAGCAGACTGAGCCTCTAAAGTCTTTTAGGAGGAGACATGAAGATTCAGCCTGAGTTTGATGTGTAAACTTGGAGATTCTAACAGATAAGACCTATCCAGAGTTCTGACATTCAAGAATAACAGCCTTGGTTTTCAGGGACACTACCCTGGACCTCTTTTCAGGACCAATGTGATCCCAGTGCCTGTAGCAAGTAGGCCTTTCCTACCATATTTCTCATTATTTCTTTTCACACTATGTTTCGTGTAAACTAAATTATTTGCAGTTCCCTGTGCAACCCAAAGCTTTCCTACTGCAGTGACATCACATAAAATTTGTTTTACTTAAACGCGTACCTTCATTTCCACATGTGTAAACGTGGAAATGAAGTATATAGGGAACCCAATCACCAACACTACTAATGGCTCCAACTAAGAATGTGTAGTCATCCATGAATCTTTTCTCACAGTTCCCCATCAGATCCATCAATATATTCCAATTTCAAGAACCTGTTCCTCTTTCTATTACTATAGGATTGGTGCAAACCATCTCCTCTGTTGCCTCCATTATTTCAGTAACCTTATAATCAGCCTCGTTGCTGTTCCCTTGTCATCCTGAGGTCTGTTATCAACAAAGTGGACAATGATTCTGTTAAAATATAAGATCGTATTATGTGATTCCTCTGGCTCAAAATTTTCTTTAGTCCTCATATCAGTCAGACTAAGGCCAAAGTGCCAAAAATGACCTATATGATTTTATGTGGTCTGGGTTCACTTTACCTTTCTAGCCTCATCTCCTGTTTCTCATCTTGCTCCTTGTGACCCCATCAGAATGGCTTCCTTGCACAGACCGATCCCATTCACTGTCAGAGCCTTTGTGATTCCTCTGCATGAAACTCTTTTCTCCTAGCTATGCAAATGGATTTCTCCCTACCTTCTTCCCATATTTGTATAAATGTCATATTCCTTGTGAGATCTATCCTTACATTCTTTTTCCTCCACAATATTGGTCATTATCTAAAACACAGCATGTTTTATTTATCTTGTTTTCCAGTCCAACATTAGAAAGGTCCTTCATATAAGTAGAGGGGTTTATCTATTTTGTTTATAGTTTGTTTTGTCTCCCAGCCCCTAGAAGGTAACCAGTAATGCAGCACATCCTCATTAGACATTTCTAGAATAGATGAATAAATGAATAAATAAAATCACCTCTTTTCATTGCTGAAAGGCTTTTTGACCATCTCAAAAAAATAATTGAGTCCTTTTTCCCTTTAGGGGTCATAGTTTTTGGAGATTTGGAAGCACGCAACCTTGAGCTCTAGATAGCCAGGATGATGAAATCTTTTCCAAAAAAAATGTCACTATTACTATTAGGTCCTGCTTATAATTCTACAAACTCCCTGTGGGCATAGTTAATCTGAGGCCCCTTTGAAAAAAATGTCAATTACCTCTTGGCTTCTACTTTCCCCAGCACCATGACATCCTCCCATGATTAATTCTCACTTCATTTTCCATAGCACCTACTTCAGAGGCAGGACTCACTCTCTTCAAACAAATTACTAAAGGCAACATGATAACCTGGCAGAATTGTCTTAACTTCAGTTGTCTTTCTCCCTTTGAAGTGAAATCCCTTCTGCTCTTATCAGATTATCTGAGTAGACTGTATGTGATGTTTTATTGGTTTTGTTGTTCTATTTCAGTATGAACATTTTCCTGTATTCTAACAAGAGGTGAAGTAAATTTGCTAATGACATGAATAATTATAAGTGTAAACGTTAGCTGGGGGTGTGACTCCTGGGAGAAGGCCTCAATGAGGAAACAGACCCTGTGGAAGTCAACAAAGAGAGAAAGCGACAACTGTAATCAAAGGCTCTCTTTCTCTTCTGGCAATTTATTCTGCAGATGGGTTCCTAAAGCTGAATCGAAGAGCAAATGGCAAAATAAGGAGGACGTGGACCAGTGTTCAGTTTACAAAATTGGTAGATTATCCATAAAGGGTAGATATGGGAAGTGTTGGACTTGGAATTGCCCTTTAAGAAAAATGCTACAATTAAATTCTAATTGTCTAGTATCTATTATGGTCTTAGTTATCACAAGGTACGGTGGCAGGCATTTCAAAGGAAACAGAGATGAGCAAGCATCATTTCTATTGCAAAGGAGTTTCAGCTTATTAAAGCAGATAAGAAAATAGTGATAATACTGCTTCAATACAGTCAAAAATTGGCACAGAGATATAATGCAAATTGCTATGAAGTTCAGTTGATGAAGAGGTTATAACTAATTTATTTGTGTTTGTTGAGTGAGTAGGGGGAGGGAACAGGAAATGACTGTGGAGGTATGTAAATGCTGGGAAAAGGCTTTTATCCCTACAAAGAGAATTGAAGATAAGTTTTGGAATACGAGTGAGATTTTAACAAAGAGGTTCAGGAAGAATGTGCCAAGAAGTAGACATAAAGTTGGAACAATTCTGAATTAATAAAGAAGCCATTGGATGAATCACAGAGAAGTGATGGCAAGTAGAGCTGAAAGATAGGTGACAGTGATATTTTTAAAGATCTTTGTCTGTGCCAGGAAAGTGGTGCCTGCCTGCAATCCCAGCAACTCAGGAGGCTGAGGCAGAAGGATTGCAAGTTCAAAGCCAGCCATGAGATCCTAACTCAAAATTAAAAAAAAAAAAGAAAAAGAAAAAGAAAAAGAGCTGGAGATGTGGCTCAGTGGTTAAGGACCCCTGAGTTCAATTCTCAGTATCAAACCAAACCAAACCAAACCAAACAAAACTTTGACTATGAAGTTTGCTCTCAGCTCCATAGGAAATTGGGATCCACTCAAGCTCCCCAAATGGTAAGATCCAGTTAGGAATTTCCAGGGAAATGTTGAAGTGCGACTTTCTCTTTGCTTCACATAGTCTCTCTTGGCCTTTCTTGGCCACTGCTTTCAACATCTCAGATAATTCTTAGGGATATAATTATATCTTTATAAGTAATTTAGAGATTGATGTTGAGAGTCTGATCAATATAAATTCTGAAATTCAGTAAATCCTTAAGAGCTATTGTTCTATTATTTTCTCATCTCATAGCAGAGGAAACTGAGGCCAGTCACATAATTAGAAAATGCAGAAAGAGAGAGAGGAAGAGGGAGAGGAGAAAGTACCAAGCAGGCATCTTTTGATTGTTGCAGAAGTACACCAGTAGACTCCAGCTTAATGTGTTATGGCCTTGGGTAAATTAATTTAAAGCACTAGAATTTTAATGAGGATTAATGAGTTGAATTAATAGTTAAAATTCTTAAATATATTGCTGAATATTTTGGTAGTTTTAGTTAAATATTTCTCAATTGCCTTGTTATACTGAATGAACGGTTCTAATCAAAGAAAATTACACAGAAATATTTCATGTTTTCTGTACTTTCAAGGCTGTGATTTTTCACTGAAGAACAGAGATATCTGAAGCATGAACAAAAAGAAAAGTCTTCTTACTTTGATGGTAGGAGAATACTTTCCCTTAATACTTAGGGAACAGTAAGTAGATTTGGTTTTAGAAAACAAGTACAAGAGCTATTCTGCAACCTCTTTTTAAAGGGAACATTCTCATTAATGTAGCTAAGGTGTTCTTGTTTGCTCCATTTAACAGCTATTCAGTTTTATTCTCACTCTGTGTGTGTGAAGCAGTCAGTAATAAAAATGATGTAAGTAGCTTTATTTAGGAAAAAAAGGTAGCACAATACAGATCCCTCCACCCATCATCTCATTTACCTGTATAGGGATAATTGCATCTACAAAGGAGCTCAAATCATTTAAAATGGGACATCATTTTGGAAAAGCTATAATAATCCTTTTTTCCCCTCCACTGTACAAATCTGTGAAGTTATGATGGCCCTAATATATTGTCCATTTTTCCCCCTGACCAGCTATTTAATCTAGAAATAAATGTCTTTATTTGCTCTTTAGCTAGTTTCCCCTACAGATACTTGAAACAATAGCCAATTCCCCAACAATATTATTTTTTGTCCTTTCTTAGGGCTAGACCCTCATAAGGATAAATTATTATTATCTGTCCAAAGTTAAATCATATGGGAACATCTCATTTCCACACTTGAACTGTAAAGTCCTCACAAGCAGAACCAAATTTGTGTGTGTGTGTGTTGTTGTTGTTGTTGTTATTCAAAAATTATTTTTTAAATGAGAAGTTAGAGAAGCATACAAGGAAAAAATCCTTTGGATTCCAAAATTGGGAACTCTCACAATTCAGAAAGACCTAAACCCATTGGGAATCTGTCATGCTTTCGTTTCCAGACATCAGGTTCATTATGATTTCTCAACCATATAAAATAAACATTATATAATTCCTTTTAATACCTTTCCTTTAGGCTAAAGCTTCATTAGAAGTTAGAGTTTGGTTAAGAACTTTTACAATATGAATTATACCTTATTCAACAATTCTTAATCTAGAAACATAATTCAGGTAGATATACTATCTTAGATAAGGCTTCAGAAACAGTATGAAAAAAGAATTTATGTGAAAGTGACTTTTTGCAAAAGTGCCCCAGGAGAAACTAGGATGAGATAGATGAAGCAGAACAGGGAAGAGAAAGGATGCAGGCAGGAGCACGGAACTGGACAAAGCTCTCTATGGCTGCACCTGCTGGCAGCACAGGGGTAGTATAATATAAATGATGTCTAGAAGTTTGTACCAATAATAGGCACAGAGCCAGGGTTCCATATTCCCATATCTACCTCCGTCAGCCTTCAGCTAAGGGTATTTCCATCTCTTTGCCTATGCAGGCAAAACAGCTTTTGAAGCCCCAGGGCAGTTCTCAGAAGAGGGGCCCATGCTAACAGGAGCAGAGACCCACTGTATCTTGGAAAAGGGGGCCATAGAAACTAACAAAGGGACTAAGATCCATCTGAGCGGAGCACCAAGCATGCTCACTACACAGAACAAGGCAGTAGTTAGAGATGTACATATCTATATCTGAGTTTATTGCAATTACCTGAGAATCCAAATAAATGATAAATTGATTTATTCACAATATGGAATACCATACAGAATTTTATATTAATTAACTCAACTAATATTCTTTTGAGCTTGACATATTCCAGGCACTGGGAATACAACAGACAATATGGACATGATAGTGTACTTCAAGGGGCTACCATTCTAGAGGGGAAACAGAAAACCAGCAATGGATTAATGAGATATAATATGGAGAAGACAATGTAGAACATCAGAACAAAATAGAACTGAGTCTAGTTAAACAGGAGTCCCAAGGACAAGAGGTAAGACAAGGGAAGCAATATTTTAAATTTAAAAGAAGTGAAAAGGATCCATTGAGCAAAGACTTAAAGGAGAAAAGTAAGTGTTACCATATGCATATCTCAGGAAAGATTCTTCTAGTCCAAGGAAACTATTGACTTAATTTGTTGTCTCTACATGTGTTCCAAAGAATGCATATAAAGAGAATACACTTGTTGTGAGTGAAGAATCCAGTGGTAAGAAGGTGAGCCTGGCTTAGGCTGGTTTAGAGATAGGGATAATGAAAGTAGTAAGATCAGAGAGTTAGCAGAAGGATAGATTATCTAGGGTTTGGTACTGATAGGCTTAGGCTTGAGGAAGATGAGAAACCATTGGAAGATTTTGAGCAAAAGTGTCACATGATCTGACTTATGTTTTTAAAGGATCCTTCTAGCTGTGTATTGACAACAGTTAAAGAAACATAGTGATAGAAGTAAGGAGATCAGTGGAAGCCATTGCAATAATTCAGACAGTGATAACAGTGAATTACACAAGCACTATAGCTTTAGAGATGGGCGAGAAATACTAGAATGTATTCAAGACAAAGACAATAGGGTTTCTTGGTATACTGAATAAAATGTCTGAAGAGGGGCAAAAAAAGAACTGCCACAAAGTATTAAAAATTTTGGCCTGAGAAATTAGAAGGATAGACTTGCAATTCATCAAGATGATTTCAGAACCCAACAAAAGAGATACAAAGAATGAAGAATACAAATCCAGTAGAAGAATGCAAATAAAGAAAACCAGAGCAGAAATAAAAGAAATAGAAAAAAAACAACACCAAAAACAATAGAGAAAATCAATAGCCCCCAAACCTGACATTTTGGGAAAGGCCATTAGGTTAGTAAACTCCTAGCCATATTGGCCAGGATTGTGGGGGATGCACACTATGAGAGAGGGAGCTCACTATAAATTTCACTGTTACTGAAATAATAAGAAAAAATTATGAAAATTTTTATCAATTAATTGAATTTGTATTATAAGACCTTCCCTCTAGGTAAGTCCACAACCAGATGGCTTCATGGATGAATTCTACCAAATATTTAAGAAAAAGATAACACTAATTGTACCCAAACCTTCCTGGAAAATCAAAGAGGAGAGTTACTTCCTAACTCATGTTATGAAATAGATTACTTTAATACCAAAATAAGATATAGAAAATATAAAAACATTGAAGATCAATATCCTTCAAAGATACAGATGCAAAAATTAAAAATAAAAACTTCACCAAATTAAATCCAACAATGTACACACATGGTAATAATAATATATGTGGCACAAAAAACAACAAGCAGGCTGCTCTAACCTCAGAGAGCCCTTCTGTCCACTAAACTATTTTTCTCACGTGGTCATTTGCTTTTGACATGATATGCTGCAGACCCAACTCTATGAAAAACTCAGATGAATAGACAGTGGTCATTGAAGGTATTCATCTAATCTGATACCATTAAAAAAAAACTGTATAAACCCTAAGGAATGAATTTTTTCTTCACCCCACCCCAATTCTTATATTGAAGCTCTAACCCCTAATGTGATTGCATAATTAGGTTAAATGAGGCCATATGTGTGGGGCTCTAATTCAATAGGATTAGCATCTTCCTGAGAAGAGATTCTAGAGCTTCCTCTCTCTCCCTCCCTCCATGTACATTCAAAGAAACGGTCATATGAAAACTCAGAGAGAAGGTGTTATGTGCACAGCTGGGAGAGGAGCTCTCACCAGAAACTGACCCCTTCCAGGTCTTGATCTTAGACTTTCCAATCTCCAGAAGTGTGAACAAGTCAATGTTTGTTGTTTAGGCTGTCCGTTCTGTGTGATTTTGTTGTGGCAGCCTGAGCAGATAAAATAAGCCTGAAAGCAAGGCTGGGGGACCTGCTCATACTCTTTTCTGCTAACAAAACAACTCCCTGTGGAATCAGTGAGGAGACATTTAGAAAATTAAGAGAACACACTATCTTTAATACAGAGAGAGGGAAGTCATACCAAAATGTCCAGACAGTGGTTATGCAAGCACCACTTTGTGCTTTGATATTCAGCCTATGGGAGAATAAGGGTGGTAGGAAAATAGCTCTTAATTTTGATAATCTCACCAGGCAGCATGGAACAGGAGACACAGGGGCCTTCTCAGTTGGCTCAAGGTTTCCTCTAAGAAAATGTCAAGGTTTGTTGATATTGTTGAGGGGGGAAAATAATTCATGAATCTTTTTTTTTTTCTTTGGTACTGGGTATTGAACTCAGGGGCACTCAACCACTGAGCCACATCCCCAGCCCTATTTTGTATTTTATTTAGAGACAGAGTCTCACTGAGTTGCTTAGTGCCTTGCATTACAGAGCCTGGTTTTGAACTTGTGATCCACCTGTCTCAGCCTCAGGAGTTGCTGGGATTTCAGGTGTGTGCCCCTGCAACAAGCTATGAATCATTTGTATTTGGCTATATAAGGCAAATATGCACAGGTTGGTACAAGTCACCTGTTGTTCATTCTTTAATTTGGTCCTATTTTGCCTCAGATTAGAGATCCAGGACTTGTTATAGTCTAGAAGAACTGCAGCCTTTACCTCATTTTGGACTTCAATATTGTTAATATTCAATGTGTCAATATTGTTACTTATGTTTACTTTCATTCATGTATGCTATTATTTGAAGACCAGGCAAGAGGCACAGTGTCAGTATGCCCATAAGATAGAAAGTATACAAATCTAAGAACCCACCTTCTCCCTCAGTGACAGAGCCTTCCTGCTGTACAAAAGCAAGGCCCTGTGTATATATGATCACATAAACATGCATGGTGGCTTTTTGTTTTCACTCTTCCTCTGCGCATTATGAATATGAGCTTTTGTGAAACCAAGATTTTCAGGCAACAAACATTTATCTAAAAAGAGTAATTAAAGCAGAAGGCCCTACAAATGAATTCCTAAATCTAATTAGACCTATTTTCAACTTACTGAGTGCCCGCAGCCCTAATTTAAGGTGTTAAAATTGCTAATAGGTCTCACTTTATATTCTTGACCACTAATTTTAAATCGACCATTACATCTGCCCCACAATCCTGGAGGCCTCATTCTTCTAAATTATTATTTCACATCTTCTCCTCTCTCTTCAATCTCCCAACACTTGCTTACCTTGCTTCTTAAATCACTGCAAAAAAAAAAAAAAATAGAAGCAAAGGGATGACCATCAAATCTATCAAGTTACTTGTATCTATAACCATTTCCCCTGGAATACCTCCAGTTATAATAATTTTCATGTTCTTCATCAAATATCAACTTCTTTATATTTGTCCTGGATTTAAGTCCTACCTTCTTTTGCAAGATTCTTTTATCTAATTTTCACCTCTGGTTGGTTGCATTATTAATCTAATTCTCTCTAAATGTTCATCCACTTCAGCATATAGGGGTGCTCATTATAGTTCTCATATTTTAAAAAATCACTCAGCCATTTGTTTACCTCATTCCATGTCTCTTCATCTTTCCCAGCACAATTTCTTGAAGGTGTTCTTTGCTTTAGGTATTTCTACTCCTTCACATCCCTCTCCCTTATTAACCTATTCCAGTAGGATTAATAGTGAAATTGTGTCGCTGTCATTCCTCTTAGTGAAGCCATTAGCAATTCACATCTTAACAAACATAAGTCCTCTTCCAGTCTCTCAGCACTAGTCACATTTTCTTGTCTTGTCTTCCATTACCACGATCACATGGTATACCTCCTTACAGAGGTGACTTCTGCTATTTCCTCCTCCATAGACTAATTTTGAATGTTAGAATAACTGTGGGCCCGGTCTCAGGCCTGTCACTTTCATCTCAGTCATATATCACCTCCGTGGTTAGGCCTTTGAGGCATTTTTGGGGACAGACACAGAAGCTGAATGAATATGAGCAGTTTTTCATGTAGTTCTTATCTAGATCTAATTATTTTTACTCATAACGTTTCATAACATAGATTTCATCACATAGCATTTCACTCTTCATGCTAGGGTACTTGTACAGCATGAAATACACATGATTGTACAAAGTAATTATAAAAAAAGAAGAAGAGGTTTTGAAAAAGTCTGTCCTCCATGCTGACATCCGGATCACACACGAGAGAAGAAGCAGGCAAGTAAGCGTTGCTAAAATGCTTATCTGCTACATGGCTAAAAACAACAGCAAAGAAAGATAAATTCTTACCCTTTGAGAATCATGGGACAATGGATTCACCCATTTTGATGCAAAATCTACATCCTGTCATGGAAATGATGTGCTGCATTATTTGATAAATCTTTAACATTAAAAAATGGATAAAACATTGATAAAGATGTACATTCTGAATATACATTCTCTCTCTTTTGATATCAAGTACAAATCATTAAAATACTTATCACTGAGAGCCAGATGGTCTTTATTCTCTAAATTATATTTCGTTTTGTTCTGCTCTAAGAAGTGTGTGTGAGTACACATGTACATGTACGTGTGTGTGTGTGTGTGCATGTTGTATGTATGTAAGAGAAAGAAAGAGAGTTAGATTTGACAATGCTGCTAATCAGTTAAAGAACCTGGACATTGATTCCAGAAGCTGACTCAGAAATATTGTCTCTCTCTTTTTTCTTTGTCGTTGTTCTTTCTCCCTCACATCTCCTAGCTCTTTGCCTCCTGACTCTCCTGCTTTCCTTTGTCAGTTTTGTTAGACTTATTTCTCCTAAGCAGACAAAAGAGTTTACCCTCTGCCTCACTCCACTTAAGCCAAACCAAAGGTAAAAACCACCTGGATGAGCTATCAATACAGAAGGAATAATTAAAGTCCACCAAAACAACAATCAGTGACCATTCTGGAGACAATAGAGCTGCCTGCTCCCCATACTCTCCCCATGAAACAAATATCAATTCCTTGGATGACATCTCCTACTCAGGCGAACAAAGAGAGCACTTTTATCTTGGTGTGCCTCAGGCAGCTCATCTATTTTTATTCTTCCTGGAATTTCTTAAACTTTTATAATCATAAATACCCACATTTAGACTTTCACATTTTCCCTTCAGTCCTGCTAATAAAACATATCATTAGTGGTTTGGTGTTATTGGTTCTTATTTCTTCCTTGGCTCATTGAAACAAAAAATTTTGCAGACAAATCTAATATATTAGAGCTCTAGCTTTAGTAAGCATTTCTTCATAGTGTCTCGGTTTGATTGGAAGATAGGTATCAAGCTTATTTGTAACCCCAAGAGGATAGGATTTGGCTTTCCTAGGCAAAATGGATATAAAGCCAAGATTGCTTTGAAACATTCATTTAGAACAAAAGTCCTGGCACACAAGGCTTCTGCACATGTTCAGGAGTGCTGGAAACTACAGTGGAGGTCAGTGCACACTCAGATGCCCACATACAGCAGAGATCCACACATACTCAAATGCCCAGAAGAATGACATTGGCCAGAGTGTTAAGGGCACATGCACACAGGGAAGGAGTGTTGGTCACCTGGGAAAAATGCTGGAAAGCACTCTTCAAGCTCCAGGGCCAGCAACTACTCAGGATTAGTCAGTTATCATCAGTTGGGAACGCAGGCCAAAGTTATCATCCTTCTCTCCTTCCTTCTTCCCTCCCTCCTTTTTTTTTTTTGTGGTCCTGGAAATTGAACTCAGGGCCTCATGTGTGATAGGCAAGAACACTACCACTGAACTATATCCCCAGTTCCTAAAGTTTCAGAAACAGAAATAAAAAATGTTCTGCAAAAACTCCTGATAAAGGAATTACTCTTGCATTCAAATTTCTATAAGCCAGTGGAAGAGAACGATTATTTTAGCTTTTCTTACTAAAATTGCTGTGGTTTTAAACATGTCTCTCAGAGTTCATGTGTTGGAAATCCAATCCCCAATGTAAAGTTGAGAGGTGGGACTCTTAAGAAGTAATTAGGTTGAGAGAACTCTGCCCTCATGAATGGATTAATGCTAGGAATGTTTGTTAATGCAGGAATGGGTTCCTAATTAAAGGATGCATTCAGTCCTTCTCCCTTCCACAGGCACATGCATCCTTTCTTGCCCTTCTGCTTTCTATCATGGGATGAAGTAGCATGAAGACACTCAACAGAGGAAGAACACTTGACCTTAGAATTCCCAGCATCCAGAACTGAAAGAAATAAATGTCTGTTTTTTCTAAATTACCCAGTGTCAGATATTCTATTATAACAGTACAAAGCAGACTGGAACAAACATGACAGGATTTTTTTTCTTTGTGGCACTAGGGTTTGAATCCAGGACCATATGCATGATAGGCAAGTGTTCTACCATTGAACTGCATCTACAGCCTGATACATATTTTTAATAAATTAAAAATAATTTTGCTAATATAAAATATGTAGGTACAACCCAGAGGGAATGCAATTATGGCAAGAATTACATGAATTACCTACCAGTTCTTTTAAGAAATAGTGGAGTACATTTTTGGTCTGGGAATGCTTAATAAAGGAGACATAAGGTAAACCTCCTAGACTGAGAAAAAAACTAATTAGCTCTGTGCTTTGTTGTACAAAATCTCTAAGAGCAAGGGTTGGGACACTTTTTCCTGTAAAGAGGTTCTGTGGACCATCTGGTCTCTATCACTCTAGCATGAAATCATCCATAAATAATATGTAAATAGATCAGCATGCCTGTATACCAATAAAATCTTTATTTACCCAAAAGGCAGTGACTGTCTTCTGACTGTTGCTTTAAAGACAGGCTGTAGTGGGTTAGCATACACATATCAGCACCTCAGATGGCAATTCAGCTAAGCAGTTTTTAAAAGGGGTTATGTCTTAGGGCTGAAGTGTTTGAATTGCTTGAAGTGAAGTTTGAGGACTCAAACGACACCCAAGGAAGAGTTTAAGTGAGGACCTGCAACTTCAAATCTGTCCTTGGGTGCAAGGAAAAGAGTAAAATGAGTAAGCACTAAGCAAATGTAGGAAGGAAGCAACAAATGAAATAAAGGAATGGATGAGGCAGGAGAAATACTCAAGTTCATTCTGAGTAATGATAGGGATGGGAAATCACCATATCTACAAGGCCAAGGTAAAAGCAAAAACTATGTCTCGTTCTGTACTATTATTAGGCTATAGAAATCTAAATAATGTCATTCTTCCTTCATTAAAAGAGTTGGACAAGAAAGGAGACTAGACAAAGCAGAAAGCTTTCAGAGATTCAAAGAAATGCAAAAAAAAAAAAAAGAAGGAAAAAAAGTCAACAGTTTTCACATTAGTCCCATTTGGAGATGCTTGATGCAACTAATCATGTAACAACACTTGGTGTGGACGTCTGTTTGGGCTGAGCAAGATTGACACCTACTCTTAGCTCCTGTACCCACTGCCTTTGCTGAAACATCACTTCACAGACAGGGCAAGGTGGCTGTACTTCTGTGACATACTGTGTTGCTCAACTTGTCTGATGGACCAACAGCCAGAGGAGAATTAATTTTTCTTCTAGTTTTTTTCTGCAATGGTGTTTCTGGGGAGATTTTCGTATTTGTTGCATCCAAGATACTTTCAGGCATTTAAGCAAAATGTTTTTAGCTAAATGTGAATGATAAAGAAAATGGCTTTTTCTTTTTTTTAATAGAATACACAAGGACTGCATCTTCTGGTTACAAGGAGTATTTATTTCCATTATCCTTCTATATCTTCAATAGATATTCTATTCTAAAAGTTGAATTGTGATACACAGCACTGAACATGGGCTTCAGTGGGTGAAATAAATTTAAAAATTAAGTTCAGTCAAGAGCTCTTGGAAGAAAAACTGAAGGTCAGATCAGGTTGGGTAGCCTGGACCTTTACATGAAGAAAAAAGAATAAGTGGATTTTCAAACCAGCTTTGACACATGGCCACTTGTCATTGTTGGAACAAAGCAGTTGAAGAGGACTTCATGACATCTGTCAAAAAAGCAAGTACACATGTTGCTATTGTCATTTAATGACTACATGGTCCTGCCCAGGTGAGTTATAATTGACCATACATTATTAAAATGCATTAATGGACTTTATGTGGTAATTAGCACATGTACAGAAATGCTGCTTATCAACCTTTACATTTCTTAGTGATCAAGACCTGGCATTTAAATCATTTATAAAAGGCATTCTCTATTTCAATGCCAGTTTAATGGAAGGAAAAGAAGATAAAAGAAATAAGTTAAACTAGAACCATAACTTACTACTCAAAGATCTCAGAGCTGAGTGTTGTGGATGGTGCATGTCTGATATCCCAGCTGCTTAGGAGGAAGATCTCAAGTGCAAGACCAGCATTGCCAAGTTAGCAAGAACATGTCTCAAAATAAAAAATAAAAAGGGCTTGGGATGTTTCTCTGGGGTATACAGTCCCTAGGTTCAATCCTTAGTAGTGGAAAAAAAAATGTTTCTTCAGATTTTTTTTTTTTTTCAAAGAACCTCGGGTCTTTGATTAGACCATTACTACCAGCACATAATCTCTTAATATACTAAATTGATTCTTTCTCAATATAAAAATAGTACAAAGACTTTGAATCTTGAACTGGAAGTTCTGTGAGCTCTGAATTGCAAGCCAGAAAATAACAAATCTTATTTAATTAACAAAAGAATGAGATAGGGATGAAAAACATGATGTTAAGACACAGTAAGAATTGATTGGAGCTGCGTTTTTAGCTGTAAATTTGGTGAGTAGACTTTACTTGTAAGACAGGCAACATTAATTACTCTGTTCCCATAGCATATTCTGTGTTTAAAAAAAAAATTAAGCTGCAAAGAAGTAGGGAAGCATCTGTGGGTGCATTCTTTTACACCAATAAAATAATTTTATTGAACTCCATTCATGTGCGTACTTAAAATTTAAATCCAGAAGATTCTTATAGGCCTGTTTTCATTAAATATTATGTACCATTTTATATGGGAAAACTCATAAAAGGGGAATATGGAACACAATTAAAAGGAATAAATCCAGCATAGCTTGGCACTCTATAAAACCTCCTTTACTTCATCTGTCTTCAATTGACTCCTTATACCCAGGCACAACCAATATCTCAGTGACTGGAGAATTCAAAACAATTTTTATTCATGGTCAAAATTCACTATATTTTAAAGTCAAACAATAGTCTAGTTTCTATACAACCACAAGTACCACATTGATAAAGTATTTTATAGCCTCTTATTATTCTTCAGTTCCAGTCATATTGGAAAACTAACATTGTCACTGAATCCTTACTGTATTTCTATCCTGATAGTGTCCTCACTATGATTACATTTCCATTAGGCTATGTCCTCCTTAACAGATGACAGGCTCTTTCTTGTCTCATTTATCCACTCCTCTATATCTGAACCATGGTCGGTCCCTTTATCAGGCCATTGGTAATCAGATACCTTTGTCACTAGCTGCCTTTTACCAACTTTTCTAGATTCTGTGTGTTCAAGTCTTTATGTTTTGGCAAATCCCTTTCCTTCCTAACTTGATGCCCAATTTAAACTTCATTCTGAATCCTGTCAAATACTAGTAAAAGGCCAAGTGTTCTGTCTTTAAATGATATTCTTCCTCAATATGACAACAAGCACACTAAGTTGGTTCCTTCCTTAGGTGATTGATCATTGCTTCTGCATTGCCATAGCTGCCTCTTGCTCCTTCTAAACATGATGTAAAGGCCCTCCTTCAAGGTTGCTTCTCTGGTTCTCTGCTGTTTTCTCCCTACATGCTTCTGCTAAATACCTCAACTATTCCCATGGTTACAGAGATCATCACCAGGCAATTGACACCATGTTAACATCCATCAGGAAACTGTAGTTCCTGACTTTTAATATCTTTACTGAATCCATAGATTTAATAAGTTAATTACATTTTCTCATAAACCAGTGCTGCTTCTAAACAGTTTTATTTTATTAATTGTAGCATTATTTTCCCAGATACCCAGACTCAAAAATTGGCATCATTTCAAACTTGCCAACCACACATCAAATGTAGGTAACGTCTACTTATTCCCTATTACAAGACTTGTATTGCTTACTCCTTTTTATTCCTAGAGCAAAGTTTCTAATATAGGTCTTTATTAACTCATAACTACATATTTATTTTAAGCTTTTATTTTACTACCTCCAGTCATCTTGCATAGCCCCATATATTTAATCTTGCTAAAATTGTCTACTAATGCCTTAATAATTGCTCATTAATAATAATAACACTCACCAAAGAATGGGACACATAGCATTGGGTGAAATGGAAAAATAATTAATTTCAGTAGTTATGATTCTACTAATAATAGCCATAACATGTTTATCATCTCAACCAATGATTTTATAGATATTATTGCTTGATAAATATAAAATTCTTAAAATGAATCAATTCAAAGAGCTAAATGAAAAACAGGGCAGATTGTAGGAAAGGAAGACAAAAAAATGGGAGGGAATTGTAAAACTGAATTATTGAATGAAATCTGTGACTTAGTCTTTTCAAGTGTCCTACCTTAATTATTCAATCTTGTCTCCCACTCCTTGACTATACGTATTTCTTCCCAAGAAATTAATCATTTGAGCATTCCTTGAATATGGAATATGACATTCTGTAATGTTGGTGAGGTTGAATATATATACATATATATATTCATAATGACTATTCATAATACATATATATATAATGACTTTTAGACAATTGCTTTGTATTCAATGATTTACCATGTAGCTATTTCAAACCAAAGGGTTTAATAAAGTTTTCTCATCTAAAAGATAATATATATGTTATTTTGCATCTCTAGAGTCACAAAAAGATAATAAAGTTCATATCCGTTTTTAAAGGCATGTGTGTATATAGCCATAGAATTTAGTATTGATGTAATATTGCATTGTCTTATCCTCTTAATGCTAAGAAATTTCATGATGGTATATTATATTCCTCCTGTAGAAATCTAAGTAAATTCACTCTGAGCCTCAAATGTTAGCCTATCATTTGACCTGTCATGAGCCGTCACTCTTGATCCAAATGATTAGACTTAAAGCAGAAATATAATTCTTCAAGTTTCTCTCATGAATTCTCTTTCAATAAAGAAAATGAAGATTCCCTTTGAAATAAAACTGTGGTTTTGCAAACTTAAACATCCATAATGTTTGGGAAAATTTCAAAGAAAAATATCTAATGTAATTGTTGCTGCTATTCTTATAACATCAAAAGTTTCTTAGGCGTCAAGATTGTCCCAATCTTTGATTTAATCTACCAATTAAAAAACAGGTCCATATTAAATTCTTCCACCATAACTAACCACCTATTCTAGGCACCATTGGAAAATAAAAGTATAAAGATTATGTTTCTTTCTTATTCTAAATGAATGGATTGACAATGTAATTTGTAGCAATAAACAATATAATCTCAAAATTAATGAGCTATAATTAACATTTTAGTGAAACAGATCTAAATACATGCTAAATAGTAAATGAGTAGTATAGATAATAAATGTCATGTATCATAAATTTAGAATAAAACCCATCACTGTAGGTTGTACATACCATAGTTTTGGTGTTCTTTTAACGAATAATTGATTGTTATCCATTTGTAAAACACGATTCATGAAATATAAATTTCAGAACATTTTTGAGAACTACATGAAAGACTTTTAGGTCTTTTGATAGATTAACTTTTTCTTGTCAGTATGAACAAAAATGTTTCCTTTTTAAGAAAATTTAGTATCTAAACATCCCTGTGGATTTTATTGCAATGATACCATTCTATTCATTTTGCCCCTTCCACTCCTCAACTAATAAACGTAAAATATGTATTACTTCTCACCTAGACTTTCTACCTATTCTTCCTGCTTCAGCTATCTTCCTTCTCTATTCTATGTTAGTGCAAATTCACATTTAAGTTATACTCCTGACCACATCTTTCCACTATTAGGAAAAAATGCATTTTATGATCTTTCTCTACTTATAGAGTAAAATGCAAATTCCTAAGTCTAGTGATCTCATTAGATCCTACTTTGCTAAATAATTCTTATTGTAGTGTCCCCCTATTCCTTGTCTGTACCAGGTGCTTTTCACTTTTTTATGTTGTTCCCTCTTCTTGAACATCTTTCTTGCTCTTCTCTTCAATACTATTATTTCAAAATGTCCAAATAATTATTTTATTCTTGAAGATAACATTTTAAATGTTTTCCATGTTTCAATCCTTCAAGGGAACAATCCAGGTTAAATTATCCTCTGTCTTCTGAAATCAAGCTCTATGATATCATGAAGATATTTTCTGCAGAGAAGCTATGATTCTAGAAATCCAAGGAAGACAGAAGTTATTCTTTTCATTTTAGGATTGCTGAGTCCTCAGAAACATAGGCATTGTACCTGCACACACTGTGTTGCAGCGTCATGTGAAACAAGATATTTCTCTCCTTCCAGCCCAAAACCACCCTGCCAACTGGCAGACCCACCCTGGAGCCCAAATCTAGCCAACCCACATCTTGGGACACTGCAGCCATTGTCATAGACCTACTCATGCAGTATCCTCCACCTTGGGACAACAGATAGAGCCTGCATCTCCAAACAGGCAACCCATCCTTTCAGCCCCATCTCTGAAAGTGATTGTATTCATCTTGGGACACCCCCACTACCATCTTAAGTTACCTCTACTATTACCACCAGCAACTTTAGTTTCAGTAGCATTTATCATGAGATACTGGCTGGGGACTAGAAGCCCAACACCAAGGTGAGGTACAGGTAATCTGCAGGGACACTATAAGATTATAGGGTAGAAACTGTAATGCCTCAGATCCACACTGCAAGAAAGGAAGACACATAGACAACATGAAAAAAAAAAAAAAAACAAGGAAGGAAAGTGCCCCAAACAAACCAAGATACTAAAATAATAGAATCCGTGGACAGCGCAGTTGATGAAATGTCAGAGAAGGGGTTCATAATTAAAATGATCTACAAATTAAAGAATGACCTAAGTGAGCAAATACAGGCAAAAATCGATCACTCCAACAAAGAGATAAGATTGCAAATATAGGCAACCGTTGATCACACCAAGAAAGAAATAAGAGAGCAAATAAATGCAGCAAAAGATTACTTCAAGAAAGATTCTGGGGGAAAAAATCAGAAATCCTTGAAATAAAGAGCAAAATAAAAAACTCAAAAAATCATCACCAACAAACTAGATCACTTGGAAGACACAACTGCAGATAATGAAGACAAAATATACAATCTTAAAAATAAAGTTGACCACACAGTGAAGATGATAAGAAACCATGAACAAAACATTCAAAAATTATGGGATAATCAAAGGACCAAATATAAGATTTATTGGGATAGAGGAAGGCATAGATATTCAAACCAAAAGAATTCACAATCTCTTCAATGAAATAATATCAGAAAATTTCCCAAACATGAAGAATGAGTTGGAAAATCAAATACAAGAGGCTTACAGAACACCAAATGTACAAAATTACAACAGATCTACACCAAGGCACATTATAATGAAAATACCTAGCATACAGAATAAGGATAGAATCTCAAAGGCCACAAGAGAGAGGAATCAGATCACATATAGTGGGAGACCCATTCATATCTCAGCGGATTTTTCAACCCAGACTCTCAAAATCAGGAGATCATGGAACAACATATACCAAGCTCTGAAAGAAAAATGGATGCCAACCAAGAATCTTATATCCATCAAAATTAACCTTCATATTGATGACAAAATAAAAATCCTTTCATGATAAACAAAAATTCAAAGAATTTTCAGTGAGAAAGCTTGCACTACAAAGCATTCTCAGCAAGATATTCCAGGAGGAGGAAATGAAAAACAACTATGAAAATCAGCAAAAGGAGGAAGTACACTAAAGGAAAGGCCAATCAAAGGAACAACAAAGTCAAGTTAAAAACCAAGAATAAACCAAAATGACTGAGAATACAAATCATATTTCAATAATAACCCTGAATGTGAATGGCCTAAATTCATCAACTAAAAGACATAGATTGACAGATTTGATTTAAAAAAAAGACCTAACAATATTCTGCCTCCAAGAGACTCATCTCACACGAAAAGACATCCACAGACTAAAGGTTAAAGGGTGGTAAAAATATGCCACTCACATTGGACCATATAAACAAGCAGGTGTTTCCATCCTCATATTAGATAAAGTGAACTTCAAACCAAAGCTAGTAAAAAGGGATAAAAGAAGACATTTCATACTGCTTAAGGGATTCATACATCAACAAGACATAACAATCATAAACATCTATGCCCCAAACAATGGGGTATCTATGTATATCAAACAAACCCTTCTCAACTACAAGAACAAAATAGATCACAACACAATAATACTGGATGACTTTAATACACCTCTATTACCACTAGATAGATCTTCTAAACAAAAACTAAACAAAGAAACTATAGAACTCAATAATACAATCAATAAGTTAGGTTTAACAGACATATATAGAATATTCCATCCATCAATGAGTGAATACACTTTCTTCTCAGCAGCACATGGATCCTTCTCCAAAACAGGCCATATTATATGCTAGAAAGTAAGTCTTAGCAAATATAAAAAAAATAGAGATACTACCCTGCATTCTATCTGACCATAATGGAATGAAATTGGAAATCAATGATAAAATAAAAAATAGAAGCTATTCCAACATCTGAAGACTAAACAATATGTTATTGAATGATGCAGGGATAACAGAAGGCATCTAGGAGGAGATTTAAAAAGTCTTAGAGGTAAATGAGAACTCCAATACAAGTTATCAAAATGTATGGGACACTATAAGGGCAGTGCTAAGAGGAAAGTTCATTGCATGAAGTTATTCATTAAAAGAAAAAAAATGTAAACAAATGACCTGACATTACAGCTCAAAGCCCTAGAAAAAGAGGAACAAACCAACATCAAAAGTAGTAGAAGACAGGAAATAATTAAAATCAGAGCAGAAATCAATGAACTTGAAACACAAGAAACTATTCAAAAAATTGACAAAACAAAAAGCTGGTTCTTTGAAAAAGTAAATAAAATTGACAAACACTTAGCCACCCTAACAATAGGAAGGAGAGAGAAAACTCAAATTATTAAAATTTATGATGAAAAATGAAATATCACAACAGACACTATTGGAATACAGAAGACAATTAGAAACTATTTTGACAATTTACACTCCAGTAAAATAGAAAACCTTGGAGGCACTGACAAATTTCTAGAGGCATATGACCAATCCAAACTGAGTGAAGAGGACATAACACAATTTAAACAGATCAAATTCAAGCAAGGAAACCAAAAATGACATAAAAAAACTACAAACCTAGAAAAGCCCCAGAACCAGATGGATTCACAGCTGAGTTCTACAAAACCTACAAAGAAGAATTAATACCAATACTCTGAAATTATTTCATGAAATAGAAAAGGAGGGAACCCTTCCAAACTCATTCTATGAAGCTAGTATCATCCTGATACCAAAATCAGGCAGAGACACATCAAGGAAAGATAATTTTAGACCAATTTCCCTGATGAACATTGGTGCAAAAATTCTCAATAGAGTTCTGGTAAATCACATACAAAAACATATTTAAAAATAGTGCACCGTGATCAAGTGGGGTTCAGTCAACAGATGCAAGGTTGGTTCAACATAAGGAAATCAGTAAATATAATTCATCACATCAATGGACTTAAAGTAAGAATTATACAATTGATGCAGAAAAAGAATTTAACAAAATACAGTACCCTATCATGTTCAAAACACTAGGAAAACTAGAAATAGTAGGAACATAACCTCAACATTATAAAAGCTATCTATGCTAAATCCAAGGCCAACATCATTCCAAATGAAAAACTAAAAACTGGAACAAGACAGGGATGCCCTCTCTCACAACTTCTATTCAACATAGTCCTTGAAATTCTAGCCAGAGCAATTAGAAAGATGAAAGAAATTAAAGGGGTATGAATAGGAAAAGAAGAATTCAAACTATGATTATTTGCTGATGGCATAATTCTATAATTAGAGAATCAAAAAAACTCCACCAAAAAACTCCTAGAATTAATAAATGAATTCAGCAAAGTAGCAGAATATAAAATTAATACCCATCAATCAAATTTATTTCTATACATCAGTGATAAATCCGCTGAAAGAGAAATTAGGAAAACTACCCCATTCACAATAGCCTCAAAAAATAAAATACTTGGGAATCAACTTAACAAAAGAGGTAAAAGTTCTCTACAATGAAAACTACAGAACGCTAAAGAAAGAAATTGAAGAAAACCTTAGCAGATGGAAAGATCTCCCATGCTCTTCTTGGATAGGCAAAATTAATATAGTCAAAATGACCTTACTCCAAAAGCACTATAAAGATTCAATGTGATTCCAATTAAAATCCTGGAATCATTCCTTATATAAATAGAAAAAGCAATCATGAAACTTAGTGGGCAAATCTCTTGAGATAAACACAATGTTTGCAAATATTTACTAATTTCAAAGGAGCCAAAAACATATATTGGAGAAGATAGCCTCTTCAACAAATCCTGCTGGGAAAACTGGAAATCCATATGCAGCAAAATGAAGTTAAACCTCTATCTCTCACCATGCACAAATTTCAACTCAAACTGGATCAAGGACCTAGGAATTAGACTAGAAACCCTGTGCCCAAATGTTCATCACTTCCTTAACAAGACTCATAAAGCACAAGAATTAAAATCAATAATTAATTAATGGGATGGATTCACACTAAAAAGCTTCTCAGCAAAAGAAACAATATATGAGGTGAAGAGTGAGTCTACATTTTGGGAGCAAATTTTTGCCACACACAAGTCAGATAGAGTACTAATCTCCAGGATACATAAAGAACTCAAAAAACATAATGCCACACACACACACACACACACACACACACACACACAAAACCCAATCAATAAATGGGCTAAGGAGATGAACAGATACTTCTCAGAAGATTTACAATAAATCAACAAATATATGAAAAAATATTCAGCATCTCTAGTAATTAGAAAAATGCAAATCAAATTTACTCTGAGATTTCATCTCACTCCAGTCAGAATGGCAGTTATCAAGAGTACAAACCACAATAAGTTTTAGTGAGGATGTGGGGGGAAAGGCACACTCATACATTGCTGGTGGGACTGCAAATTGGTACAACCAATCTGGAAAATAGTATGAAGATTCCTCAGAAAACTTCAAATGGAACCACCATTTGACTCAGCTATCCCACTCCCCAGTCTACACCCAAAGGACATAAAAACAGCATACTACAGGTACACAGCCATCAATGTTTATAGCAGCTCAATTCACAAAATAGCTAAACAGTGGAAGCAACCTAGATGCCCTTCAATAAATGACTGGATAAAGAAACTGTGGTATATATACACAATGGAATATTACTCAGCATTAAAAGAGAATAAAATTATGGCATTTGCAGGTAAATAGATGAAGTTGGAGATGAAATAAGCCAATTGCAAAAAAACAAAGGCTGAATGTTCTCCATGATAAGTGGATGTTGATCCATAATGGAGGGGATGGGAAAAATGGAGGAACAGTGATTGGGCAAAGGGGAAGGAAGGAGGGGGAGGGGGTATGGGAGCAGAAAAGATGACAACACATATGGTGTGACACTACATCATGTACAATCAGAGAAATGAAAACTTGTGCTGCAATTGTGTACAATGAATCAAAATTAATTCTGCTTTCATATATACCTAATTAAAATCAATAAATTAATTTTTAAAAAGATATCTCTCCTCTGAATTTTATGTAACATAGCATCGTAGGATATCATTTTTTCTCCTTCACATCTGCAACATTTTTTTCTAAACTTTGTCCCCTTGTGAAACTTTAGCAATCTCAGCCTTTCCAAGTTGATAGCCAATGGAAATGAGTGTGAATAACATCCATTCTTTATAAGCAATATTTGTAAGACAGGCATCTGATTTGAATATCTTACACTATAAAATGCAAACAAATATTTTACATATATATGTATGTGTGTATATGTAGTTATTTAAGATTGCTTTAAAAACTGTTATGATGAATAACATAAATCACTGTACATTCACAACATATTCAAATAAATCATGATTATCTAAAGTAATTAAAGATAGGACAACTGTAATTACATCTTTGAAAGAAATAGATTGCTAGGTGATCTGTCACTTCTAAGTTTTAGAGTGAGGGGGTCTAAGAAATCAAGGACTTAATTTTTCTTATTGTTGTAAAGAAGAAAGAAGTAAGTATCCCCAACCCAAAAGTTCAGAACTCTCTCCCTACTTGGCAAAACATCAAAAAATAATCTTATTCAGGAAATGTCAAAATTTTCAGTTTTGCTTAGAACTAAAAGCACTTGGAATTTTCCCCTAAAGATATTGTAAAAAAATTAAAGGTTTTCTTTATTTTTCTCTTTGTCCTTTAATCCCCCAGAGTATATCCTCATAAAATGTCTTACTGAAAAAACAACTTCTATGGTGTTGAAATTTGAGACATGGTAGTAAATCGTGTTATAATTACTCCCTATTTATTTTCAGGTAGTTCTTCATGCTGTGACTTAGCCTCCTTCAGACTTAACCAGCCTGTTCCAACCACAGTCATTGTTCACAACCTATGTTATTAAGATAGTCTTGGTTCAACTCTGTGAAACAAATCACTGTACAGAGCCCCGCCAAAAGAAGACTTTAAATCCCTTATTGGTCGCTTACTACCTACAAGTGCTACTTTACTCAAGTCACTTAAGTTTCCTTTCAAAAACAGGGAAGAAGGCAAGTCGTGAGAATGAGAGCTACAGTTTGTTAAGGACTGACTTGAGGGCTGGTCTGTGGTAATGAGGTGGATAAAATTTCATCATTCTTCCTACTTCAGCAGCTGAGGATAATGCTGAGCCAAGCTAGTATCTCCCATTCTTCACACCTTCTGTGCTTCATTTGAGAAACTATTCCTGGGATTTTGTGAATTTTGATTCATTGTACACAAATGCAGCATAAGTTTTTATTTCTCTGATTGCACATGATGTAGCATCACATCATATGTGTAGTCATACGTGGACCTAAGGTAATAATGTCCATCACATTATAGCATCTTTCCTGTTCCCATACCCCATTTGCCCAATCACCGTTCCTCCATTTTTCCCATGCCCCCATTAGTCAAGTAAAAAGGTAGGGGAGGAAGAGGATTATAAGAAGTACACTGGGACAAGGGCTGGAAGAACTGGCCTGGGCTTGACAGTTCAGGTGTAGATGTGGCCATTGTGTGTGAGGTCCCTGATGGAGGGGACACAGAAAGAGTCTAAGAAAATTGATCATGGGGTGAGTGTTTTCTTCAAGGTATTGAAAAACATGAGAGATAAATTAGTTCAAAATTGCTTTTGGCATAGAAGCCAACTTGAAAGAGTCCCCTATGGTCAAAGCTGGGATATTTTGAATAACAAATAAATAGTGTTAATACAGAATAAAATAAATATACATGAGCCCATAGTGTAATAAATAAGTAATCAAACAAGTAAATAAGTGGTGGATTCTTCCTCCAGCAATTATTGCTGTCTTACAGAAGAATCCCAATTAATAAGTGCAAAATAAATGAGAAAAAAAATGAATGCTAAAATTAGTGGGCTATCTCTTGAAGATAAATACAATGTTTGCAAATATTTACTAATTTCAAAAGGAAAAATTAGTAACTTTGCCCCTCAAAAAGCCTAGCTGATACTATCTTACCCAAAGGGTTATTATTACCCTTGAAATGATGCACTGAGGAGGGTCTATCACTTATGTTGAATACTTATTAAAATGCAAATCCTCTATCCAATCATGAGAAAATAACAGAAAACTCCAGTTGAGGAGCGTTCCACAAAATAATTGCCTGGTACTTTTCAAAACTGTCAAAGCGATGCAAGTCAAAGAAAGACTGTAGAAAAATCACAGTTTGGAAAAAGCTAAGAAATTATCTCAATGAAATCCACTGTCCCCTCCTGGATTGGTTCCTGGAACAGGAAAAAGAACAATTATGGAAAACTTAGTTAATACAAAGTAATAAATAAAGACTGATGTTTAGTGAAGAGCATTCTACCAATGTTAACTTAATTCTGACAATCAGACAATCATACCATGTAATGTAAAATATTAACATTATAGGAGGCTTAGGAAAAGGTATATAGGAACTACCTATATTGTTTTTGCAATTTTTCTGTAAGTCAAAAATTACTCCCAAGGAAAAATCTCTTAATAATATTTTGGCTGAATGAAATATACTTTGGTTCACTATACTGACTTGGTTCCTGGATAAAATGTGTGGATGTCATTAATCACCCCCTTATTTCTCAGAGGTGCAGACATATTTGCCATAAAGTGAATAAAGCTTAAGCTTTAGGGCAGTCCCTTTGCTTGCTTGGGGCTTTCCCAAAGCTCTAAATTAAACTTTGTATTCATAATTTTGATTTCTGTTCTGAAAGAAGACCTCCTTCCCATATTCAGATTCCACCAAAACAGGGATCTGACTCTGCCCAACAGGAAAGGGAATTCTAAGACTAGTTCCAGGCTGTTAGGGAAGAGGAGGAATCGAGAACCTAAGTTAGAGTCATCGACCCAGTTGTAGGGCCAAGTGTCATATTGAATGGCCCACTGCCTTATTTTCAAGGTCTAAGTAGGCACAGCAAAATACAGCTTACCTGAACTGGAGCTGATACTCAAGAAGCCCATTTTACATGGAAATCAAGAAAATCATCAACTTGATGATGATACTGAAAGTGAGACAGGTAGCACTATTTTTCTGGACCTCTCTCAAGTATTTGGAGGAAGAAATCCAGCCAGAAGCAGGAAAATGGGGGATTGACAAAGATTAGATGGGATTCCAATGAAGGGGCAGTGGTACAGCTCTGGTCCTAATGGAGACAGAGATACCAAGAGCTAAGCTGCAAAGACAAAGAGATACCCCAGAATAAGGAAATAAAGTTGTGATGTAGTGAAATATGTACATTTTCCACACTCTCTGAAGCAATCAGGATAGGGATTGGAGTAATGAAGCAAATTCCAAAAAATTCTTTGAAAACAGAGCTTCTAATCTTCTTATCCTCATCAGCACAGGTATGGGAAATCTGAGACTTCAAGTAGACACACCATAATGAAGAATGTATAAGCTCTGAATGACTAGGATGATTTTGCCCATGACAGATACTCCTTTGATTTGATTATTGACTAAAAACAAAACATTCATTAACTTTAGTCCTGGACCTTCTTAACTCAGGCGTATTTTTTTAATACATAAAGTAATAATAATAGGAAGAACAATTTAAACATACATGTTACCATTTACAAAGTATACATCATTTACAAAGATGTACAACAGTGTAATCACTCTTTTAGGGGCTTATGATTAATAATCTTATTTCCTTAAAATGTTCCCATGTTTCCTTCCTTCCCAGTAACTTCCAACATTTGAATCCCTAGAATGAGTAAGGAGAACAGGAAGTTCACAAGGAAATTCGAGGAGAAAAAAACAATAGAATGTTTTAAGATCTCAAGAAACAACCATAAAGCTGTAATTGGGAGGTTAGGGGGGAAAAATCTATAGCATATTATTAACTTTGAGGTACTTTGCTCTATATTTGGGGATTTGTTTTTTCACTCTAGATAAAATCTAAACTTCTTAAAGACAAGGATAAAACCTAGACACTGAAGGAAGCATCAAATTATTTGACACAAGAATATTGCTGATTGATCTATAAACTGCCAACTGTTGACCCTGGGGTGGGAGAATCTGAGATGAAATAATGAAATTGCTAAAAGAGGCCAAATTTCACATCTTAAACACTGCCAGTTCACACCAGTTATTTCTTGCAGGTCAAATATATGTGCCAGAAAATTGAGTTCCTCTCATATGAGCTCCCTAATTTAAAATAAAAGATTAGAATCATAAAGCTATCTTGGGTTGCTTTGGACAGATATGAAGCTGGAATCATCAGCACATAAAGAGTTCACTTGAACCTCCTGAATGCATTTTTTCCCTCTTTTCCCTCAGACTGAGATTTTGCATGTCAGATCTCAGCCAAGAGAGACTTTTTTCTGTGGTCAGGTTATAGATCCTGACAGGAGCTGGTTACTATAAAACTGCTGACAGATAGTTATTTCTAACACTGCTATTGGGAGCCACTAAGGATGCCAAATCAGTTAAAATGACAATATTTTTTAAAAATGCATACTATATACATTCTCTTCGCCAAGCTCCAGCAGAGTCAAATATGTAGGGCTGTTTCCTACCTAAACAGAGCCCATAATCAAGGAAGCCAATAGGTGGTAGAGGCCAACAATGTTCTACATGCTCACCTGAAGCTAGAGCTACTTGAGTTTCTGTCAAATAATTCAGTGTTTAGGGCTCCTGGGTGTGACCATTGTCCAACAGAAATGCCAAAAGTACTGGGAACCTGTATGCTGCAGATTTTACTTGATTCTTTGGTGGAGAATCATACGTATATGTTAGACATAATGGCATTTCAACAGTGTGCCCAGTCTCCTGGGACTTTCCCTTAGGTAACACATATTCTCTTTGTCTTGTTACTTATTTTTTCTCCAAACTAAACTTATATTTAAGAACACAAACCATGCACCCTTTCCAGCTACTCTCATTACATTGAAAATAGCACAAACAACATGTCACTAAAATTTTACAAATGACCATTTGAAGAGTACTTGTTCTATATACTGAAGTAAATATAATGAAGGACGTGACTTTGCTATGCTATGCTGTTATTTACTGCAATTTGATTCAACTTAATACACTGGATAAATGTTATTACAACAAAGTGGAATCACCCCCCTAGGACACTAAATTAACTTGTCAAACTTAAATACAAACCTCAAAAAATATTTGATTCAGTGAACTTCCAAAACAACCCAAAAATCTGAATAATCTCTTTAGTGTGTTCAAGAATCAATGAGATTAGAGAAATAAAATAAACAAAGAGCATAATGATGTTCTCTCTCTCATTTTTAGAAGTCATATACTTGAATACTCTAAGAAGTCTTTGTATTTGTAAACATTACAGTCTTTGTTTTCTTTCGCAAAAGCCTTTAACTTGGATATCCAAAGCTGATTTGACAGGACCTTTTGATCCTGAATCCTTAACCTGGAGATCATCTGGATATTAAGTAAATTCTCTTAAAGTGATTGTGACTTTTCTTTCACATCCAACAATAGTGTGTGTGTTGACAATAAAGATAAAAGGATCAGCTAATCTGGATTAGACCAGTTGTCCCTCTGGCCAGCACTTTATGATAAATAAAAATTCACTATAATTGTTTACTGTGCAAGACTGTTTTAATCAGCTTTTTAGCTGCTGTGACTAAAAGACCTCACTGGAACAATTGTAGAGGAGGAAAAGTTTATTAGGGGCTCATGGTTTCAGAGGTCTCAGTCAAAACAAGGCCAGATCCATTCCCTGAAGCTTGAAGTGAAACATAACTTCATGGTGGAAATGTGCGGCAGAGTAGCTCACATGATCAGAAAGCAGAGAATCATACGTATCACAAATATATATCACAAATATATATCACAAATATATACCCCAAAGATACATTCCCAATGATCCACCTCTTGCAACCACACCATTCAGTTACCATTCAGTTAATCCTTATCACGGGATTAATTCCCTGATTGGGTTAAGGCTTTAATAACCCAATCATTTCTCCTCTAAACTTTCTTATATTGTTTCACACATGAGCTTTTGGGGGACACCTCACATCCAAACCATAACAATGACCATTCTTAAGGAAAGTAGGGTGATTAGCTGTAGTATCATGAATGCTTTCATGACTAAAAATATCAATATCTCATAGCTTTTCAAGTCTTCACTGTTATGTATTTTTATTGAGGCATTATAATTATTCATAAGATTGGGACTCATTGTTATTATACATTCATAGCATATAAAAATATAATTTGTTCCCCAGTATCTCCCCTATCTCTCTCCATCTCTTTCCTCCTCATGTTATATTTTTTTGATTAGGTAACTACAAAAGATCAAAGTTCTTCTGCTTCAAATGAAAGAATTCATATGTTTTATAGAGAGAATTATGATGAAGAAGCCTAAATCCTTTCTAGAGCACAATAGGATATGTAATACATGTAAACATTAATAGGGATTTGTTTATTATATATACATGTCAGTGTGATAAGTAGATAAATGAAAAAACACCTGGATATTAAGAGCTGAAGAGATTTATCTTGATTGACAGATTGTGAACAAACAATGTTTTAAAAAGAATTCCAAATAGTTTCTCTGTACTGGGGCATATTGGAATATCTTTGACATCTTAATATCTTCAACATTTCAGATGAGACTTAAGACGTGCTATGTCTGAGAGAAACCAACTAACAAATTCTAGACTATCATGGAAAAATGGAAAGAACATGGATTTAGAGAGAAGCAAAACAGAACAAAACCAACCATCTAGGTTAGATTCTTGGCTCTGTCTCTGCCTAATAGTTAGTCCTTAGGTAAGTTAACTCATTCATCTTCTCAGAGTATGTTTCCTTTTGTGTAAAGGGGAATAGTAGGCTTATCTTGGACAATCACTGTGAGGATGAAATGATACAAGTTTGAAACATAACCTGAGTATACATTAGGAATTCAGAAAATTATATTCACAGGTAAGATTAAGTGTCTCTAATCACATAGGTTCTGTTCATCCTCTTTTATACTATACATAGCTATTTCATTTTTCTCTCTTTGACTTGATTTTACTTCATAAATCTCTCCTCCACCACCCCAACAGATGTGCTGTTTAATCAAAATAAACCTGTCTAATTCCACCTTATGTTATAAATCATACCTAACTTGTCTAAAATCCTTTAACACATAATGGCTTCTCATAAGCTTTTCAGATGAGTAAATCCAAGACACTAATTGAAAATGAACTTGTTCGGCAGAGCCTATCTCTTCTGCTTTTCAAAGGGGGAGATTGCAGGTCTCCTTGAAGTGAAAGTTCTTCATTTAAGAGGTATTTTTTAAAAAATAAAACTACTGAGAATAGAGTAGGAATGTGTGGGGCCATGTTTCTCAAGGCCTGGGCTGTAGAGTACATCCTGATGCCTTGGTGCAGGTTCAGATGCCTGCAAAATGAGTCAAGTCACTGTATTAATTAGGACTGCTCATGCATGCACTAATACATCATGACAAATTAACAAGGACTGCAGAGAGCTCATCTTCTCTTCCACATGTTCTCAGGGCAAAAGTTACTTTCAAATAATAGCAAGATAGTCACACAAACTGACCCAGAAGAGGTTCTCTGTAGGGATCAAATTGGCTTATATCCACCTCCCCTTTCCTGCAATATAAAGGTATATTCCAAATGTGGTTGAATAAACAACACTGATTTGTTTAGTGAAGAACTCACAATAGTTAGGAATGTCATTACATATTCCTTAGGCAGGTAATGTAGCATGAGTTGGCATATACTTGAGATCGAAGAGACAATGGGATGAATAATTCTCTTGGAAAGTTTTCTATGACATTTTCTTGATCATTAAACCACTTAGTATAAAACCTAAAGAAAATATATCTTATTTTAAAAAGGAACGGTTAAGCCAACAATTTCAAATCAAAGTGAGTGAAAATATATTGGATAATTAGTTCTTTTAAGGTTCAAAAAAGAAATCCTTATCATTTTAACTCATATATACTGATGCAAATATAAAACATACAATCTCAAGTATTGGTAGATAATTAAATGTAGCAAAACTTTAAACTTGGGATTCAATTATTTTCTTCAACATTCTTTCATCTTAGCCTGGTACAAACCTTTTCAGTAAATAGATTAATTTTTGGCAATTTTCTAATCTCATTATACCTTTTGTCAGGAGAATGATTTATCAGAATTACAATGCCTAATGCTGTATATCTTGTGAAATATAGTTATCCAGACCACAAAGGTATCATCACTTGACTTTTTCAATATATGATATTTTCATTAGCAGCAGGATATTCATTCTTTCCCTTCTACTCAGCAGGGCTATAAATAGAGAGGCCAGCCAACCAAATCACACAATATTGAAAAGGTCAAAGAAGTACAGTATATTACTATAATTTATAGAATATTGCTCATGAAGTATTAAAACTCTTGACACCTTATTTATGTGCAAAGAAAATAATGAAGGCATAAAGCAGTGTGAAATGGTCACATTATTATTTCTGTGATCATAGAGATAGTATTGAATGAATCTTTTCTTTGCAGTTAAATAGGAATTAAACAAGCAGGCAGGTCTATTTAGATGGTCAATAATCAAATTAAAGTTACACTTCTCTCTACTAGACTGATATAGAATTTTAAAATCAAGGAAAGACAAAAAAAAATGAATAAAAGCAAAGGTACAGTTTGTCTCAGTCCAGAAGAAAAACTAATTGGCAGAGCTTGAAGACACCATCTATCTCTAAGAACACCTGTTTCAAGTTAGGCATAGGTGGTTTAATATCATGTGGTCACATCTTTGATTTGGAATAAACAAAAGCCAGACCATCTATGAAGGTACCATCTTTTATAGCTAGGCTTTCAGTCTCCATAATCCCTGCTCGAGCTGCCAAGTCATTTGTATGGCACAGTTAAGATTCAAAAAGGCAACTGTTTATCTGTCTTTATATAAATGGCTACTGTCAGAAATGCCCATATATCTTCACCAGCAAGATACTAAAATTGAATTGTTGTTTGGAGAAAAAGAACTTAAATTAAAGAGAACCTTATTTAAAATCCTTTACTACCTTTTCATTCCCCCTGAATCTTTATTCAAATATTAGAAATTCTGCTGTATTTATTCTAGGATATTTTTTGCCAGATACTTTGCACAGTGCTGTCGAACAAAGGAAGAAAGCACAGTTTCCAAATTTACTGTTTCCTCTTCCTTTCCTTGCTTTCTCAACTTTTATAACATTCAGTTCCTCCACCTCCATTTATAGTCTTTCATGATCTGAGTCTCATGGTAGTCTCTCCAGGCCTGTCCCTTATCACACACTATCTGTTAAGGCAGCAGCATCCACCAGTTATGAGCCCTTAAAACCTTATGGTGACATGGAGACCATATAGAAAATCTTCCAAGGAAGCCTGGTCATTCAGCTTTTGCCATAATACCATTTTCCTTCTCATAAGAACTTAAACCTTTTAATAAATTATGGTTCCCTCAACTAATTAACTTTTGGGGGGGGGTTATTTAAAGCAGAACAAAAAAAGTGAAAAAGATTTAAAAATCACTACATTTCTCTTGATGTAACATGATTAGTTTGATGCAGGAGAGCTGGTTTAGACATAATAGAGATGCAATATGAAGCATTCCAACACCTAAAAGGTGTTGTAATATGCTGATCATATATATATATATATAAATTAAAAGAGGAAAAGAAAATTTATATATTTTATAAATTTATATATATATAAATTAAAAGAGGAAAAGAAAATAAAGACAAAAGAAAGAAAAGCAAATGAAGGAAGGGAGAGAGGAAGAAGGAAGAGAGAGAGAGATAAGAAAGAAAAGATCTCAGATGAAATATCTAATGGGGTTTTCTGTGAGTCTGGGCCACTGGCTTGACTCTGATTTATTGTGTGTGAACATTGTCTCTGAAAAATTTTAATCGAAGGCCAGAGCACCCCTTCCAGTTCTATAATAGTCAGATGGAATTTGCCTAGAAATATTTTGCATTAAATGCTACCAAAAAAGAAAGGGGGAGGAGGAGAAAGAGGAGCTGGAGGAAGAGGAAGAAGATCAGAGGAGGGGGAGAATCAGGAAAAAGAGGAGAGAGAGAGGAGTAATATCAGGAGGAAGAGGAAGAGAAGGAAAAGGAGGAGAAGGAGGCAGAGGGGGGTGGAAGGGGTAGGGGAAGAACTATTATCTGCTACCAAACATGATTGAGAAATACCAGTTCTTCTAATTAGGAATTTGTGGTGAATTGAAATAACTCATCTTTTGGGTAGGACATATATAAAGCCTAAATATCCTTATGGTGTTTTATTTTGTGTGGGTCCAGTCCCAGTTGAAATTATTTAATTTGTTCCTATTTCTTGAGACCATAAAATTTATTTGTCATTATGATGTAAAGCTCAGAACATGGCAACAGTATGAGAAGGGAGGCCATCTAGAGTTAGGTGGGTACCCTGGGCACACAACCAATGTGCTGCTTTCTTAGTCCTCATACATTTTATTTTATTTTGTTTTCTAGGTAGCATATACATACACCTAGAATTATGTAATCACTTATTATTACTAAAAATCATTTTCTATAATGCAGGAGAGCTGGTTTAGACATAATAGAGATGCAATATGAAGCATTCCAATATTACTATCATTTATGACCATGGAATAGGAATAAAATATACTTTTAAAGAAAGCAATAAAGGAAAGCAAAATATATTTATTATTCAGGTATTAATAAGAATGAGCCATTTTCCCCCAAATTGTCCATCTTTGCTTAATAGAATGTAAATGCCAACACTAATTTTTAATGACTGATCCCCAGTTCCTTGGTCAGAGTTTTTTAGGTAATAGGTACTTCAATAATATTTGTTAAATAAAATAATTAATCCTACAACTAATTTTAATGCTTTCTCCCTCCATTCCATTGCACATGTTATTTACATCCTACAAAAAGTTTTTTTCTTTTCTTCATTCACAGCTGGAATTCAAATGTGTTACTGAAACACCAGCACCCATGTTATTTCTTCTAAGATCCCCTCCTCTGGCATTGCCTCATTCCCATGTTCTCATTGTACCTATGAAGGATGTATAATTGTGTTCATAAAGTTGAATTATACTGAGTGCTTTGTCATTTCCAAAACAATTCAAACCTTTAAGCTGGGCTAACCCTCTCAATCACTATATTCCATAGTCTAGGGACCATTCTTCCCAGGTTGCCTGAAATAGTGTCTGTTTATGCCTTTTGTCTCCAACTTATTTATACCATTCTTTTTTATCCCCAAACGTGTCCCTGTTTGGAGGATGATGCCATCACTCAACTCATTCTAGCTTTTACCAACTGATGAAATTCTAAAACAGTCTTTAAAATTAGTCTCTTCAACCTTTTTGCACCACAATTTGTTTTTCTGCTTTCTATCTTGTCTCTGGTCTTACAGAGTCTCAAATTGACTTTGGCTCTTGAATTCCTAGACATTGAACTACATACTTCCTGTACTTTCTGGCCTCTCTCACCCATCTTTCTAGATTGGGAAGACTTTGCTTCAGGCCTGGTTCCACAGAGATTTTCACTGTTTTGGCTCCTTGGCAGATTCCAGGTAGCTGGGCTAGTCTTGATCTCATTTTGAAGAGGAAAGGAAGGCTCAGATCCTATGTCCTTATTTCCTAAAGACATTTTCTTCTCTCTCAAATACTAAGCATACTTCCTAGCCCACAGTAGAAACTCAAAATTTTTATTAAATGAAATTCAACACATCATCTTCTTTGGAAGTAAGGTCACTATTGAAGTAATTAAGTTAAGGTGAGGTCATCGGGGAGGGCCCTACTCCAACATAACTGCTATCCTTGGAGAAATGGGGAAATTTGGACATAGACAGGTACAGAGGGAAGACAAATTCTATAAGCCAAGGATAGAGACGTGAAACAGATCTTTCTCTCATAGCCCACAGAAGGAACCAGTCCTTCCAGACTGTAATTTCAGAGTTCTAGGCTTCAGAACTATGAAGCAATAAACACCTGCTGTGTAAGCCGCCCAGTCTGAGGTGCTTTATTATAGCAGCCCTAGCAAACTAATACAAACTCTGATGCACTTTCTCACATATGAAATGGAGGTAGTAATACCACTTCTCTGTATTTATGAGGATTAAATGAGATAGTGTATATAAAATGCTTAACCAAATGATCAACATGCTCAATAAATGTTAGCTATTATTATTTATTATCATCATCTGAGATTCCCTTGACTATACAGTGCTTTCTTACTAACTTATTCTATCAGCTTGTACTTACTGACTTTTAAGCTAAGGTTAAAAAAAAACTATTTGTCTGATTATTAAAATATTTTCTTTTCCTTTGTGCATTTAAAAATGTTAGTCATATATTTAATTTCTAAACTTTACTTTTTTATATCTAAGCTCAATTCCATAGCCCTATTTATGTGTAGAACACACTCCTGGAAGCTTTAGGTAAGGGGCATGTTTAATAATTCAAGTACATCAGTTACTAAATGATATGCTCTTAATTTCTTTATACTCTAGTTATGTGAAATCTCTCAAAATAAATGCCTTTGAAGAGTAGTCCCCATTCATTACTCAAAGTCATTTTGTCTGATGAAGAAGAGCTGGTTTGGGTACGTTAGAGATGTGATATCAAGAATTTCTCAAATATTACTAAGAGTTATGATAACAGAAGGTGATTAAAATGTATTTTAAGGGAGTACAATAAAGAAATTGGTAATATCTTGCTTCAGGTATTAATAAGGATGACCCACTTTGCTAAAATTGAAATATAGAAGTGTATTTTAGAATAAAAATTATGCAAATGTTTTAAAGAGAATTTCATTGCCTTTCTGGAAATCTAGATTCCAGAAGATCAAAAAGTATTCCTCCATCATGATTGTACATTTAGAAGCTTACCATCAGGGTGGCATCAAGTACGTCCAAAGGGCACTGAGGTGATCTAAAATATTCAATTTGGCATTTTTTATATACAAGGAATTCCTTTGATTTAGCAAAAGTTTTTGGAAGTTTTTCTTTTCAGTAATGTTTTACTTAATTTTATGATTAATCATGGACTTGCTTTTACCAAAACCAATTTTACTAAGAGTTCGGGCTGTTAGACCTGGGAAAGTATGCTCTATAGGTGAGATGCAATGATGTGTTGGAGACTCCACTTAGAGTCAAAGGCATGTAGATGTTGACCCTACTGTTGCTTTTTCAGGAACATAGGTTGAGCCCCTTTTGTCTCAGTTTGCCTGTTTCCACAGAGGGTGAATAGTATTTGTCCCATCCATATCAGGATTGTTGTAAGTAATAAATGGGATAATGCAGGTAACATCCATGAAATAGTTTTCTTTGATGTGGATATATAAAGTTTATCAGAGTGCAATCTAGCTCTGGTCTGGATATACTTCACGCCAACCCAATTTCTCTGATTGCTATTTTGTTCCAAGAAAAAAAAAGAAATGAGCAAAATCATCTTTTAAATTATAACTATTTGAAGCTGTAATTAGGAGCTGTTAATTTATGAAGTCGAACTGGCAATTGTCGAAGGTAGTTTCATGGAGAGACCTTTAGATGATGAGCTCTTTTGTCACTATTGGAGCCATTATGTGTTTTGAGCAGTTCACATACTATATGCTGAAATAACAAATTTGGGTATGCATTGATCTCTAGAGATAAAGCATAATAAAATCTCGTAATGAGTTTATTCTTGCTGAACTTATGTTCTAAATATCATGAACTTCTTTTCTATGTCTGGACACTAGTAATTTGAAATAAATAACAATATTACAGGAGCAAGAGTCTATATTTACTCTAAACATGACTGGGGATGAGGAACAGAAAATAATTTTTAAAAGCTTCATTTGTATAGTGGATTGAAATGAAACTCATGGACTTTCAGGTACTGAGATATTTTTCAAACAAAAATTAACATCCAATCATTTGTGTGACAGTTCAGTAGTCACCCCTTCACCACAGGAAAGACATTTCAAGTCCTTCAATGGGTACTGGAAACCAGAGAGAGTACTGAACTGTGTGTGCGTGTGCGCGCGCGTGTGTATTTTTTCCCAATAGGTACAAATTTAATGTCGTCTCTAACTAATCAAGTACTTCTCAATGCGATGTGGCTATAATTTTTGCAATCTGAGGTGTAATAGCAAAACTAGCACAAATTTCTTCTTCACAAAAACTCATGTGTGAGACAATGCACGAATGTCTAGAGGTGAAATGATTAGATTATGAGGGCTGTAACCTAATCAGTGGATTAATCCACTTGGATAGATTGACTAGTTGGTAACTTTAGGCAGGTAGGGTGTGGCCAGAGGAAGTAGGTCATTGAGGGCATTACTTTGGGGTTTATATTTTGTCCCTGGAGAGCAGAGCTCTCTGCTTCCTGACTGTCATGTCCTGAGTTGTTTTCCTGTTCCAAACCTTTTGCCATAATGTTCTGCCTCATCTTGGGTCCAGAGCAATGGAGTCAGCTAACCATGGGCTGAACTCCAAAACTGTAAGCCAAAATAAACTTTTCTTCCTCTAAGTTGTTCTTGTGGGGTATATTGGTCACAGTGATACAAGCTTTACTAAAACAGGTGATAAGTGACTACTTGCAGTTTGGAGTCTGAAATGGCAGCAGTCTGGTGTGAATGCGCCCTCAACCTGTGGAATTTGATACTGTGTCAGGTAGATACCATTGGCATTGAAATGAACTGTAGGATTCCTATTCCACTAGAGAATCGTTTGCAGTTTTGGAGAAAATGTCCACACAAAAACCTCTGTAGAAGAGTTCTGTTGAGTGAGAGAGTGCAGTAGAAAAAAAGGCTTTGCTTTACTTTTACAAAAACAAAATACACATACCAAAAAAACAAATTTATCAATCTTGACAAGGAGAGTTCTTCCCAGTTTGATGGTTAGCTTTTTTCTACAAAATTATTCCATTTATTATTCCATCTGCTTTTTCATATTGTAATTATTTCAACAAGTGGAGGCTTTTCATTTCCTATCACAGCTCTTAAAAAAAATGTTGAGTCTTGTCTGCTCCTGAGAAGTGAAGAAGCAGAGTCTCTGAATGAATAGACCAGCATTTAGTTTGAGAGGAGAACCTCTCTGCAGAGTTGAAAGACAGTGTCTTACTTCAATAGGGCAGATCTCAATTATGTTTAGGGGGTTACAAAATTTTTCCTTGCTGGTGTATGTCGGTTATACCAAATGATTCATAAGCTAAGATTTTTAAAACATTTATTGTGAAATTTCATTGTGGTCATATTTTAAATGCATTTTTAGTCTCTAGGATTGCCTGAAAGAAACAGTTGGTGCAGTGGTTTGTCAGTAAATTTGAAAGGAAAGAAGGAGATGCTCCATCAGTGAATGAATAAAGAATAGAGTTTCAGATAAAAACTGTTAACTAGTGCTTTGGTTGAATGCTTTTGTTTCCTGCAAATGCTTGGAGAAACTTAATTCCTAAAGAAATAGTGTTGAAGAACTGGAGCCTAATAGAAGGTGTTGAGATCACAAGAGCTCCTAGGTCACACACAAAGGACTTGTGGGAGTGGACTTTCTCTTTTGCTCTTCTCCATGTGAGGACACAGTAAGAAGGCCCTTACCAGATGCTGGTACCTGTGGCTTGGACTTAGCCTCTAGAATTATGATGGAATAAATCTCCATTTTATATAAATTACCCGGACACAGGTACTCTGTTACAGCAGCACAAAATGGACTAAGACATCTAGGATATATTTGCTGTGAAAAATGACCTTTTCTCATCTGATTTCACATGTGCTCTTAGATGTTAGACGATGCCGTCCACACTTAGAGCATAAACATCTGTGACTTGCTGCTCTGCCTTCTAACTACTTCTGTGGTGCTCCAAGACATTTAAACATCATGGCCAGCCTGGTTTCAAAACGACGCACATTCTGAAAGTGAGATGTTGATTATTTTTATGACTCTAGCAAAAAAAATATGATATTGTCATTCAAAAATAGCACTGTCTTTGTTAAAGCTTACAATATTATTAAAATATTTCCTATTACCATCTTCCTACAGGGCAGAAATAAATAGACAAGGAAAATAAGTTCTCTTAGGAATTCTCTTTTCTCATTCCCATGGAAAATTTGCACTTTTTATATGAAATGTATTTGTTTTCTGTTCAGGATGGAGTGTTTCTTACCCCAATTCACTGACAACCATTCAACTGACTTCATGCTTAACTGCATATCCTAAGGGTATGGTAATTTACACACCCTATTCGGGTCAAATTGTGCCTGTTGAAAGAAAATGATGTAATGATGTGCCACCACCACACCAATTCTATGCCCATGGTGTGTACCTGGAGATATGTGTGTGTGTGTGTGTGTGTGTGTGTGTGTGTTATTTTATGGTATTTTTCCCTCTGGAAAAGGCAAAGTGCTCCAGAGAGTAACCTGTGAGATACGATGATAATGTGATTGTGCAAAACATAGAGGGTATTTTAAAGGACAAGATTGTGTCCCTACATCCCTGATAATCATCCTAAATGCCTGATACATCAATCTGTACATAATAGTTGCATAAACCATTAGGATAAATGATTACTTAAAGGAAAAACAAAACAAATGAAATTTTGAGGATAAGATTCTATACTGAATTCATAGTCTTTTTTTCTTTTAAACTGATTTGGTATTTTTCTGAAGCTTTAAAATCCTTGTTTCTTTATATGTGTATCTTTATATCTTATGTAATAGTAATATCTTTTAAAAAAATCTTTATTTTTTAGTTTTAGGTAGACACAATATCTTTATTTTTTTTAATGTGGTGCTGAGGATCAAACCCAGTGCCTCATGCATGCCAGGTGAGCGCGCTACCACTTGAGCCACATCCCGAGCCCCATAGTAATGTCTTAAGCTTGTATAATTTTCTAAAGTTCTGCTTAATATTTTATTTGGTTCTGACGATCATCCTATCTTCACTCTAACATGAGTATTTTGAACTAAAGTCTTTTATTTATCTTTATAATAACAGTGCCTAGGAGACTACCTGACATTTTAGGTTGACATTCTAACTGCTGAATGAAAAAAAATTATTAAAAACAAATAAATGAATGAGTGAATCAATTTCACTGAAGCATGGGGAAGTATGCCGTTGCAGCATGAATCCAATTCTAATGAATTCAACTCTAAAAATTAATAAGAAGTGGGCCATATAAATATTATACAAAAGAAATCAAGTAGATGGAATAGATTAAGTTTACTATTTTGAAAATCACAAAATAAATAAGTAATGTTTCTTGAGGGGAAAAGGGAATAGACCAAGTCAAGTCATGAGAGTAGTGAAATACAAACTTACCCAAAAGAAAGGTTGAGTGTTGTTAGGACTTGAGGCATTTCGACTTTAAGAAAGTTCAGTTAGGACAATGACTAAGAATTATAATCACAAGAAGAGATGAGCACCAGAAGACAAGGAACATATTTTGTCTCCATTGCCATGTAACAAACTGTTGCTAACTTAGTAGGTTCTGTAGGTCTGAAGCCTAGGCACCAAGCCGGGTTCCCTGCTCAGGGTCTCATATGGCTTCAATCAAGTTGTAAGCTCAATCTCATCCTGAGTTCAGGGGTCTGTTCTGAGCTCATGGGTTGTTGGCAGAATTCCTTGTGTTTGCAGGTCGGAGGACCAGAGTTCTTGGTGGCTGTCAGGGGGTGCTCTTTCTCATCTCTGTGAGACTTCCTAGGGTTTCCTGACCTTTGGTCCTCTCCACAACATGGTGATTGTGTCTTCAAGGCTATCACCCCTTGAGGTGAGATCTCATGATGCTGTTGACATCTCATGGTGTTGCTTCTGTTTCTTTTAAGGGCTTACCTGATTAGGTCAGGTCCACTCAGCTAATCTCCCTTTCAATCAGTCCTTGATTATTGTACAAAATTCCTTTTGCCATATGACTTGACCATGTCACTGAGTGATATCATATCCTATTCGCAAGTCTGACACACTCAAGGGAGAAGACAGTATGGAAAGTGTACAACAGGGCAGTGGAAAAATTCTGCCTCTGATCAAGACTGAATACTTAATACCTGCAAAGGAGAAGACAAGATGTATAGAAAAGGAGAAGAGAATGCCCAAAGGACTTCCTCAAATCAGAGATAGCTGTTGACTCCCAATGGTTTAATAAGAGAAATGTCAGACTTGGAGGTGGGGAGAGGTGAACAGAAGCAGTCTCTGAGGGGAAGATAGCAGAGAAAGAAAGTTAATACTTATCTAAAGGATGATGGTGCCTTGTCAAGAGAAGAACTAAAGGAAAGAAGTCACAGAGTGTTTACTGAGGGATCACATTGGGAGAACTATGATTATAAAATTACTGGGGATGACTCTAAAAGACATGTTGGCAGTAATTCAACTTCTGAGGATTAAATAGAAATTTTAGAGGTGGCATAATGGAGGATGTTTTGAAAGAAATAGAGTTCACCAGAAAAAAATTCTCCAAATTGCTGGTTTGATTATACAGAATTATAGTGATTAAAAACTATATGACTGCTACTCAGAAATGAAATGACTGTGGGAAAAGCAAAAGTGAATGACTAAAAAGGCACTAGCAATGTCATAAGTTTCAACTACTTAAGAGGTAGAAATGAAAACTGTAAGTAAAAGTAATATAGACAAAGTTCAAAGTGTCAGATGAGGCAAGGCATTATTATTTATGATATTGACAGGTGCATTCCTCTGGCTGTATGTGAGACAGCTGCCAGGACTCCTTTTCCCCTAACTAGAGGGGTTTGAACTGATACACAGAGCTGCCAGAGGTAAGCAGCAGGATATATTTGATGTTACTGCTTTAAATATGGAGAGGAGAAACAAAATGCACAGGTGCTTATACAACATTTCAAGCCAATTCCATGTCATGGAAGAGCACATTCAGTCCAATAACTCAGTTATAGCCATAAAGATTAAAAGAAGAACAAATAAAAAGAATACAATGTGTGGAATTAAAGAGGGGGAAGCCCCCTTTTTTCTTAGAGAGGGTAGTTTGACTGAAAATTCTACTTCCCATACAGGGATGCCCATTTCACCACTTCCATTCAACATAATCCTTGAAATTCTAGCTACACCAACTAGGAAAAAAAAAGAAATTAAAGAGACATAAGTAGGAGAAGAAGAGCTCAAACTATCTGTTTGCCTGATGACATGATCCTATATAGAAGACCCAAAAACTCCACCATGAAACTTCTGAAACTCATGAATGGATTCAGCAAATTAGGAGGATACAAAATTAAAACCCATAAATCAATTGCATTCCTCCTATACTTCAATGATGAATCAGCTGAAAGAAATTAGGAAAACTATCCCATTGAGTATAGTCTCAAAAAAAAAAAGATTGAGAATCAATCTAACAAAAGAGGGAAAAGACCGCTACAATAAAAACTACAGAACACTAAAGAAAGAAATTGAAGCAGACCTTAGAAGATGGAAAGATCTCCCGTGTTCTTGGAATGGCAGAATTAATATTGTCAAAATTGCCAGACTACCAAAAGTGCTCTACAGATTTAATAAAATTCCCATTAAAATTCTAATGACATTCTTCATAGAAATACAAAAGGCAACCATAAAATTTATTGGAAAAATAAAAGGCCCAGAATAGCCAAAGGAAATTTTAGTGAGAAAAGCAAACAGAATGCATCACAATACCAGAGCTATAGTAAGTAAAACAGCATGGTATTGGCACCAAAACAGGCAAGAAGACCAATGGAATAGAAGACACAGAGACAAATATTTTAGCCTCTAAGCCCATACAGGTCCACTATCATCTTCTGGAGATGGAAGACTGTGCTGCCAACATTTAAAAGGATGTTCCACCCTTCTCACAGGCTTATTTCTTAAAGTTTACATCCTCACAGATCTCTCTTTCTTATATAAAAGTACAAATAACAGCTCTGACCAACCATTTTCTGCCCTTGCCATAGGGTTAAATTATCCCTCCTCCCATGGACCCCTCCGCTTGGGGGGGGACACACCCATGGAGTGAGGACGTTAGGCAAAAATAACTGAGGGTGCAGGAAGGACTGCAGGAAGATGGATCCACGGATCCCAAAACCCAAGACCTCTGAGTGACACGCTCTGGTGCATGGCGGTTGGCATGCTTCTCCCTCAAAACTGTCTCCTCCAAAAACATGCCAAGGCCACAAAATCTCCTAGTGAGGACACTCGCTTGGATCAGGAGATATTCTAAGGCCTCCTAGAGGAACAGAGCCTCTATCACCCCCTAAAAAAACATGGCCAATAAGGTATGGTCAAATATTTTATATAAGAAAGGGGGAAATGTCAGGGGCTAGAAGGAAGTTCTCCTTCTAAGAATAGCCTGACCTTTACAAGAAACAGCCTGTGGCCATCTATCTTCCTGAAACATCTTGCGGTTATCTTGCCTTTGGCAGTTTCACAACCTACGCCCAGCAACTGCCAATAGGAGAACTTCCCTATCCCCAGCATAAAAATACCTCTGTGTGAACAATAAAAATTTGCAGCTTGATCAGAACTCCTGTCTTGCTGTCATCCCTCATGTCTCTTGTCCCTTCATTCCTCCCCGCCTAGGTTCGCTGCCCTCGTTGATGTCCTGCCATGTTTTTTAGGGGGTGATAGAGGCTCCGTTCCTCTAGGAGGCCTTAGAATATCTCCTGATCCAAGCGAGCGTCCTCACTAGGAGATTTCATGGCCTTGGCATGTTTTTGGAGGAGACAGTTTTGAGGGAGAAGCATGCCAACCGCCATGCACCAGAGCGTGTCACTCAGAGGTCTTGGGTTTGGGGATCCGTGGATCCATCCTCCTGCAGTCCTTCCTGCACCCTCAGTTATTTTTGCCTAGCGTCCTCATTCCATGGGTGCGTCCTCACCCAAGCGGAGGGGTCCATGGGAGGAGGAATAATTTAACCCTTATGGCAAGGGCAGAAAACATAAATACAACCACATAAATACAGTTATCCACATAAATACAGTTATCTCATACTAGACCAAGGCACCAAATACATACATTGGAGAAGTGATAACCTTCTAGTGTTGGGAAAACTGGAAATCCATATGTAGTAGAATGACGTTTAAACCATTTCACTTAAAATAGAGCCAATGGAGTTTAAGCAAGAGTAATAGGGTTCAGGCCAAGAAAGAAGCTCAATATTTCCAGAGACAGGTACATTATGGGATTGGAATGCATTTCATTCCCAAGTATGTCCTTGATATAGATAAATAATATGAAGTAAAATAAAAAAATGTATAGTGGCTTGAGGAACTGGACAAAGAAAGGAAAGAAAGAGAGACAGAAAAAGTGTTGAAAAGACAAATAACATCATGGAGCAATGTGCATTAAAACAAGGTGAATGGAGTTATAAATGGCAAGAATTCAGAATAGCAGCAACTAATAGAGATAAAGGAAAGGACAATACAACAGAAAATAATAGAAATACTATTTGTCACACAGGTGGCATTCCAGCAAGGATAGGTTGTCCAAGAAGTTATGTCTTCTTTGTCCCTTCCTTGTCAGCCTTCACTTCTGTCTTTTGAACTACGGAACCTAGTGTCATCGTGTAGTCCTGAACCCCAAAGCCTCTTTTACAAATCCACTTTCTTGGGCAACACTGAAAATCAACTTGAGAAACTATTTTATAAAAATTATTTTTTACCAATGAAATTCTTCATAGAAATAGAAAAAGCAGTCATGAAATTCATCTGGAAAAATAAGAGACCTAGAATAGCTAAAGCAATCCTTAGCAAGAAGAGTGGAGCAGGTGGCATCACTATACCAGACCTTAAACTATACTATAGAGCAATAGTAACAAAAACAGTACGGCATTGGCACCAAAACAGACTTGTAGATCAATGATACAGAATAGAGGACACAAAGACAACCCCCCAAATTACCATTATCTTATATTAGACAAAGGTACCAAAAATATGCTTTGGAGAAAAGATAGCCTCTTCAACAAATTGTGCTGGGAAAACTGGAAATCCATATGCAACAAAATAAAATTGAACCCTTATCTCTCATCATGCACAAAACTTAACTCAAAATGGATCAAGGACCTAGGAATTAAACCAGAGACCCTGCGTCTAATAGAAGAAAAAGTAGGCCCCAATCTCCATCGTGTGGGATTAGGCTCCAACTTCCTTAATAAGGCCCCTTTGGTGTAAGAATTAAAATCAAGAATCAATAAATAGGATGGATTCAAATTAAAAAATTTTTCTCAGAAATCTGTGAAGTGAATAGACAGCCTACATCATGGGAGCAAATCTTTACCCCTCACACCTCAGATAGAGCACTAATCTCTAGGGTATATAAAGAATTCAAAAAGCTAAGCACCCCCAAAAAACCCAAATAACCCAATCAATAAATGGGCCAAGGACCTAAACAGATACTTCTCAGAAGATGATATACAATCAATCAACAAATATATAAAAAAAATGTTCATCATCGCTAGCAATCAGAGAAATGCAAATCAAAATTATTCTAAGATTTCATCTCACTCCAGTCAGAATGGAAGCTCTCAAGAATACAAAAAACAATAAGTGTTGGTGAGGATGTGAGGGAAAAGGTACATTCATACACTGTTGGTGGAACTGCAAATTGGTGCAGCCAATATGGAAAACAGTATGGAGATTTCTTGGAAAATTAGGAATGGAACCACTATTTGACCCAGCTGTCCCTCTCCTCAGTCTATACCAAAAGGAATATACTACAGGGACACAGCCACAATGTTTATAGCAGCACAATTCACAATAGTTAAACTTGAACCAAACTAGATGCCCTTCAATAGATGAATGGATTAAAAAAATATGGCATATATACACGATGAAATATTACTCAGCAATAAAAGAGAATAAAATCATGGCATTTGCAGGTAAATGGATGGAGTTAGAGATGATAATGCTAAGTGAAGTTAGCCAATCCCCAAAAAACAAATGCTCAATATTTTCTCTGATGTAAGAAGGCTGATTCATAGTCGGGTAGAGAGGGGGAGCTTGGGAGGAATAGATGAACTCTAGATAGGGCTGAGGGGTGGGAGGGGAAGGGAAGGGGCATGGGGTCAGAAATGATGGTGGAATGTGATGGACATTAATATCCAAAGTACATGTATGAAGACACAAATTGGTGTGAACATACTTTGTATGCAACCAGAGATATGAAAAATTGTGCTCTCTATGTGTTAAGAAGAATTGTAATGCATTCCACTATCTTAAATTAAAAAGTTAATAAAAAACACTAAAAATTATTTTTATTGATATGGCTGTGTCCCTGTAGTATGCTGTTTTTTAATCCTTTGGATATAAAAACTGAGGATTGGGATAGCTGGATCAAATGGTGGTTCCATTCCAAGTATTCCAAGGAATCTCCATACTGCTTTCCATATTGGTTGCACCAATTTGCAGTCCCATCAGCAATGTATGAGTGTGCCTTTTTCCCTACAACCTCACTAACACTTATTGTTGTTTGTATTCTTTATAGCAGCCATTCTGACTGGAGTGAGATGAAATCTTAGAGTAGTTTTCATTTGCATTTCTCTAATTGCTAGAGTTGTTGAATATTTTTTCATATGTTTGTTGATGGATTGTATATCCTCTTCTGTTCAGTTCCTTGGCCCATTTGTTAACTGGGTTTTTTTTTCTGTTAAGGTTTTTGAGTGTTTTATATATCCTAGAGATTAGTGCTATATCAATGTTTATAGCAGCACAATTCGCAATAGCTAAATTGTGGAACCAACCCAGATGCCCTTCAGTAGATGAATGGATAGGGAAACTTTGGTATACATACACAATAGAACATTACTCAGCATTAAGAGAGAATAAAATCATGTCATTTGCAGGTAAAGGTAGGGACTTGAAGAATATAATGTTAAATAAGCCAATTCCAAAAAAACAAAGGCCAAATTTTTTTTTTTTTTTTTTAATTTGAGGATGCTGACTCATAATGGTGAGGGGGCAGAACATGGGAAGAATGGAGGAGCTTTAGATAGGGCAAAGAGGAGGGAGAGGAATGGAGGGAAAAAAGGGGTAGGAGTAATGGTGGAATGAGTTAGACATCATTACTCTAAGTACATGCATGAAGACACAAATGGTGTGAAAATACTTTGTGTACAATCAGTGACTTGAAAAATTATACTCTGTGTAATGTGAAATGAATTACATTCTGCCATCATGTATAACAAATTAGAATAAATAATTAAAAATTATTTTTATTTATTTTTTTGTAGAAGAGTGATCTGGTAAACTAATTTACATAATGATGCTGTCTGATAAAGTTTAGTGGCATTTCCCCTCAGGATATTGTATATTGTATTACAAGGAAAAGATTTTTTTAATGGTGGGACTTTCAGGCAACCACAAATGGCTGACTTCAGAACATAGGCTTTCCCATTTTTTTGTCCACATTTTTCTTTATTGGTGCATTATAATAGTACATAATAAAATGTGTTATGACATATTCAAATGTGCACACAATATAACACTGGCCAATGTTCCTCACTAGCACTTTCTCCCTAATTCCTTCCTCCTCTCCCCTTATTCCTTTTCCCTATTCTTTGATTTTTTCCTCTCTAGCTTCCACAAATGAGACAAAACATATGGCCCTTAACCTTCTGAGTTTTGCTTATTTCATATAACATAATGGTCTCAAGTTCCATCCATTTTCCTACAAATGACATAATTCATTTTTCTTTATGGCAGAATAAAAGTCCATTGTGTACATATACCATATTTTCTTTATTCACCTTTGAACAAGAGTTACCTAAGCTGGTTTCATAGTTTGAATATTGTGAATTGTGCTGCTATATTCATGAATATGCATGTATTGTTATAGTATTCTGACTTTAATTCTTTAGGATAAATGCCAAGGAGTGGTATAGCTGAATCATGTGGTGGTTCCATACCAATTCCTTTGAGGAACTTCGGTATTGATTTCCAGAGTGGTTGGACTAATTTATATTCCCACCAAGAGTATAAAAATATTCCTTTTTCTCCATATCATTTCTAGAACTTATTATTATTATTTGTATTCTTAATAAGTGTCATTTTGACTGATGTAGATGAAATTTCACTGTAGTTTTAATTTGCCATTCTGACTGGTATGAGATTATTTCATTGTAGTTTTGATTTGCAGTTCCCTAATTACTAGATGTTGAACATTATTTCATATTTTTTGTCATTTGTATTTCTTCTTTTGAAAGTGTCTGTTTAATTTATTTGTCCATTTATTAATTGTAGTATTTCTTTCTTTGGTGTTAAGATTTTGAGTTGAGTTCTTTATGTATTTTATTTTTTTGATACACTCATGCTATTTTTATTTGTTCTTTTTAGTTATACATGATGGTAGAATGTATTTTGACATATTATACATACTCAGAGTTCTTTATATATATTTGATATAAATCCTCTGTCAGAAGAGTAGCTAGCAAAGATTTTCTCCCATTCTGTAGGCTCTCTCTTTACATTCTTTTTTTTTTCCTTTTTTTTTAATTTTTTATTGTTGGTTGTTCAAAACATTACAAATTTCTTGACATATCACATCCCACACTTTGATTCAAGTGGGTTATGAACTCCCACCTTCACCCCATACACAGATTGCAGAATCACATCAGTTACACATCCATTGATTTACATATTGCCATACTAGTGTCTGTTGTGCTCCGCTGCCTTTCCCATCCTCCACCCTCCCCCCTC
>NW_025999977.1:20964515-21026097 GCF_001458135.2 Marmota marmota marmota | reverse complement strand
AGAGAGAGAGAGAGAGAGAGAGAGAGAGAGAGAGAGAGAATTGTATTTTTTCCACACAGTATGATACCTTTCTCCTGGAAGTTCACACATAAAGCAGAGAACAACACTTGGTGCAAGGAGATAACACATGCCTAGAGGGAACTGCAGGCCAGTGCAGGAAGAGGCTGACTCTGGGGACCCTGTTTTATCTGGAGGTCACATGCCTTCCAGGATTACAGAAGCTGCTGAGGATTTTGAGGTATCTGTGCGACTCCATGTTCCAACCGGGCCAAAGCTGACTTCTGGTAGGAAGTCTCCTCTCTTTAGCTCACTTTGGTCTGTGACTGTTCAGTTCAGTCTTGCCATTTGATTCTGTTTAATACATTACAACCATCTTTAATTCAAATATATGTTGAGATCTGAGTGCACCTTAAGAATTTCATGTATGATGGATAAGAGCACTTCCTAAATGCATGAGACCTGCACCAGCTACTGCAAAAAAAAAAAAGAAAAGAAATACGGGGAAGGTAGAAAAGAACAGTGTTTTTAAAAAAGTGATTCTATCAAGATGGGGCTTAAAAGCCTTCTTTTCTTTCCTGTTGGTGAATTATCCACCCATTAGCTGATTCTGCTGGCATAGGGCTTTAAATCTTTCTTTGGAGACTTAAGTGTGTATTCCCCTTTTTCCCACTCCTATGAGATATTGACAACCACTGCTTATTGGTATTTCTGTAAGAAGATGTGTGATAATGGTTGGTTTATTATGTTAGTTTTTCCCTTTCTTTGTTTCAATTAATTCAGAAATCATAAAATACTAGGTTAAAAACAAAAACATGGCTGACTTGGCTCTTAAAGTCACTTCTAGGTTATTACCTCTGTAATAGCCAGGATTATTTCTTTGCCAACAACCAAAAGAGTGTTTGGTTTGTGTTAAGACTGCATGGTTCAGAGGACTTGCTGTCAGTACACTGTAGTGACTATGGACTCAAGCCTGTGCTGCAGAGAGCAGGGACAGCCTGTTGACTATGGGTTGGTGACAGCAACCTCTGTATAGCCACTAGGCACGAAGAGAATGCTCCACCTAGCAGCATTCAAAGGAAGTGAAGAATGTTAACATTCACTTTATACCCTATCTGTCCTTTCGCTAGTTATCATCAAGGTACCATCCATTAAACTCTAACCTCTTAGCCCCAAACCCACAATTCTAAACTCAACTTACTACTGCTGAACTGGGGCTCTGCAAATACATTTTTGCTTGGTATCATGCTTCCTTTAGGAGTAACCAATATGGGGTGATAAAGAAAACCTGCAAGGGGAAGTGAGAATACCTTTCCTGCCTTCTTGTCCTTCTTGTCATGGTCATCTCAGCAGGACTTCATCCCAGGGGTAACAGTTTTCCCCAGGGTAGCAGGTAAATGCCAACAAATACATATTCCAGTCCCACGGTCCTCTCCTCTAAATGTATGAGATCTATATTATTCCCAGCTCATATTCCCTTTATTCTGTATGGTGGGAGCTATTCCCTAATAACTTGGAGAGTCTGGACATTTGTTTTATTATTTTCCCCACCTGTTCCCAACTTAATAGTTTTGTGCCTGCCTAGTTCATTTTATATTTAACATATAACATCTATATTTAAGTTCTCTCTCTGTATATTATAGGCGTGGATTCTATCACCTGACTGGACTCTGAGTGATCTATGTTATCAGTGATTTGCATTTAGTAATTATCTCTCAGTATGCAAGCCTATTTGTTTTATATCAAAGATGGGACTTTGACTTTTATCAGAACCTGATTAAGTGGGTTGGGGAAAAATTCCATACAACCCCTTTACCTTGTGAAGAGTTCAAGGTTGGCAGTCAAGGTAGGCTTTAGCCCTGGCCTTCTTCTGGGCAGTTTCCTATTCACTTTGGATTTCTTCCAGCACAGAGAATTCTTTGTTTGACATTCCTACATTTCCTGTGTTACTTCCTGAAATATACAGCTCAGAATAAGACTGCATTAACGTCCTAATATCTCAATTGCATGCTAGATTTATTACTATATTTCAATTTTAGTTCATTAAGTTGGATATACTTGTCAACAGTTAATGGATAACACAAAGTATTAGACATGAAAATTATAGCTAAACTGGAAAAATATTAACAAATAATATTAGACAGCTATAGCTTTCCAACAAAACATTAAATGTAAAGAATTATGCATTTGAAATCAGAAGTAAAAATGTGACACCTTGAAATGTGTTCTAAACTTTCTTGCTTAATTTGTATATTAGAGTCTCATACTTTCACTAAAGGTCTGTAGTGCTCTAGGTATTTATTCAAAATTCTGAAAACTTTTAAAAAATGAAAAAGACACGTGCCTAGTGAGACCTATAAAAATGTCTGATATGCCAAATGAGCTCAGAAGAAAGGATCTATACTCTTCTCACTATGGGGGAGTTGAGAGAAGATAAACCAAAGTGGGTGTCTGTAGAATAGATAAGAAAAGAGCATTTGAAAGACACACTGTGTGCAAAGGTGGGGAGATGTGTAAGATTGAGAAAGAGTTATCTGCAGATTATTAAAGAAGAATGATCAATTTGCAGAAATGAAGGTCTGAGTGCAGCAGCAGGAGTTAAGGCCAGAGAGGGAAGCCTGACCGGACCCCGGAGAGCTTGATATAATCCTGTTTAATATTTTATTCTTGGATGATAGCAAACCACTAAATTCTAGGAGATTGTCATAAACAGATTTGCATCATGAGTAGGCACCCCAGTTATATTTTGGGGTGAGAGATATTGATAGATAATGAGACTCATTAAATTAGGAGACTGTCTTTAATAAGCTTTGGAAAATCAACCTTCATCTCATAAACTTTCCTAGTTTCCCTCTCTTCAGTTACTTTTTCTTCTATTTTTCATTTAAAAAGCAAGATGGAGACTTGTGTACTGTAAAGTGCAGGAGCTGAGATCTGTTCATCCTTGCATATCCACTGCTCAACACAAGTAGGTCCTCAATAAATGATAACAGTGAATGAAAGGACCTGAATTAAAGCAGAAACAGAGAAAGAGTGGAGGATGGATGAGGGAGCTGTTTACCAACTGCCAGAACATGTACTTGGTGTGAGGAAATGGAGGAGACCAGAATAACAGCAGCACTTATTTGTGGGTGAGTTGGGCAGTTGGACAAATGGTCATGCCACACAGAGATTAAAGGAACAGGAAAAGGAGAGGACCAGTGAGGCTTTGAAGCAAGTATCCTCACCTTAAATGTTCCAGCCTCATTTCCCCTTAGCCATGCATATAAACCTTAGTCTAATGAGGTGCCCACATTGAAAATTAGAGCCTGCCTAGCTCCTGCTTCGCCCCAGACAAGGGGACAAGAGACTGAGACCTTTTCTGAAGTTTTTACCTAAACTAACTTTGCTTCATAAAATGGTGGTGCCTCAATGTTTATTTATCACACTGTCACTGGATTCCTGATAAAATAATATTTTGGCATGCTATTTATCTTCTGTATCTTCTCTTTCATTATTTGGGATATTAGGTATCTCTGCTAAGATCTCAACAAATTCTGGAGCTTTATCAAAATTTCCCTTCTCAATTTCCTCATAAAATTCTTGCTGCCACTTATTATATTTAAGGAGTGATTCTTACCTAGCTTTCACATATTCACTGCAGAGTATATATTGCACCATGAGACTTTACCACTACTGTGAGACATCAAGTATCACCAATTTTAAGGCAAAGAACAAAAGACAGGACAACCTTTATCAGATACGTAAGATTTAAAGATAACACAAATTTGGAGTTTGGGTTTTTAGTTTTATAAGAATTAAACCATTAACTAACTAGAAATGCCATCAGAATAACAATGTTTCTGAATTGTTGAGAATTACCTGTTAGAGCAAAATTAATAAAAATAATACTTCTCTATTGATTAAACTTAATCTAATTAATTCCAGCCTACTAGAAAAGAAATGCTAAAAGTGTAAAGCAGAGAAACCAGATTTGAATTTTCTGTCTCTTCCCATTCTAACGTCCTTAATATTTTTTACAAATAATTTCAGCATTATTAGTCACTGGCTCAAACTTAACCTACAAAACATAGCAGAAACTAACTCTTGAGTATGGCAGTTTTGCCATCACAAGAATATTCAAAATTTCAAGCACTAGGAAATCCAGGGCAAATGTGACTGACAGTGAGGTGGAATGTAAACACATTCACCAGATTCCCCTGAACCAGGCTGGTAGCTCCAACCTCAGATCAGGCAAAAAGATACTCTGACTTAAGTCCCATGCTTTAGAGAATCTGCATATTATAAACCTGTGCTCACAAGACTTTATTAAGGACTTGGGGGCATATGTCACTGGAATCTGGTGCTTAAGGGTACCAGAACCCAAAATATAATCCCAAACATTACTTCTTACAAGTAACACCACTTACTTGTAAAATAAAACCCCAAACCAAAAACAACAACAACAAAAAAGGCAACTGTATCCAAATGTCATGAAGGTTTATAGGTTGCCCTGCTATCTACACTGGAGCATAAAAGTGCTTACCATAAAGAAAAAATCAAATTAATTAACTTGTCAAATGCCTCTCAGACTGCACAAATGTAATAGGTTCTTGCTTAACAAAGCAGTATTTCCCAGAAGTGCCAAACGTCCTTTATTTTGCTGCTTTTTGGAGCATTCCTATTGGTGGTTCTGCATAATCATGTATCAGAGTGCTATTCCTGACAGTTATAAGGCAGACTGAGAATCAATTTTCAACGTTAAATTTTAGTACTTTTCAGTTTTTATGTATGTTGGTTTCAGATAAGGAGAAGCCTAATAGTGATTCTTTTCATTGTCAATTAAATGGACACTGAACACTAAAATTTTAAATCTTAACATTTGTGTTTAAAAAGTCAATAGGATAGACGTAGACAAAAGGGAATCCTTTCATACTGTTGACAAGAATTTAAATTAGCACAGTAATACATGAAAAGAGTATGAAAATTCATAGAACTACCATATGAACAGCAACCCCATTTCTGAGTATATTTATATCTGAAGAAAACAAAATCAGTATGTCAGAGATATCTGTACTCCCAGGTCTATTGTTGCATATTCACAATAGCCCAGTTATGGTATCAACCCAGTGTCCATAGATGGATGACTGCAGAAGAAAAACATGGCGTGTACACACAATGGAATGCAGTATATCCTTGAATGAGGAGAACATTCTGCCATTTGAAATGATATGGATAAATCTGAAAAACAATATGCCAATTGAACTAAGCCAGGCACAGACGTACATGTACTGTATGATCTCACTTACATATGTAATCTAAATAAGTCAAATGCAGAGAGGAGGAGTTAGAATGACAATATCCAGGATCTAGGGGCTAAACAGAATGGGGAAATATTGGTTAAAGGTAGGTTTGGCTAGAAAGAATGCATACATTCTGGCAGGCTACTATATAGCATTGTGACTATATTTAATGTCTTATATAATTGAAAATACTGATAAATTAGATATTAAGTATTTTCATCACAGTAAACCAAGTGGGGTAATATATATGAATATATTACTTTCCTTGATTTAATTATTTCAATATATATATATATATATATATGTGTGTGTGTGTGTGTGTGTGCGTATCACACACCATAAATAAGTTAATAAAGCCTAATTACTCTTTTAAAAATTAAATAAAAATCTTATCCTTTTTGATATAATTTTATTTAAATTGTTTATATTAACCAATTATAAATTTGTATAGTTTTTGACAAAATTTTTTAGTAGCAAAGAAGAAAACTTATAAGAAAAATAAGTTTAACTTTTCAAACTTCTGTTCTTCCTTTACTATACATTCTTGATGAAAGGAATTTGCTTGTCATATACTTTGAGTAAATATTAATCTTATTCTTTATTAGTCTTATTAGGACAGAAATTATGTGAAAATCTTGATTATTTCCACAAAGGTAAGTCATTTTTTGCTGAAAGGAAAGCAAGAAAAATAAATTTAATAAAATAAATATGTACTGATTTATATTTTAATTTGTACTCATCCAAATATTGCTACTAAAAACAAAGCATATATATGTCCAATAATAATTAAGTTCAGCTACTATTAATATTTTAGTATTTTAATGCCTAATTTCAGATATCAAAATAAGCATAACTTTATGGTTTTAACAAAAATCTTGCCATTATGAAACCATTTTTATTAGAGTCACTAACACAATTTTACTCAACAGGTTGAGTTATGAACATTTGGACTGATGATCTGTGGCCTCTGTTTGCCCTGCTGCTCTGACTCTGAGTATACTCAGGGTGGGCTCACACACTGTGAGATTGTCTGATGGGGTTCTGTTGCACTTCTTTTCCAACCAGAGGAACAGGAGACTGTGAAAAAGCCACAGAATTTTAGAATTGGAAGAGACTTCAGAGGTCAAACCCTTTACTTCAACAAATAGAGATCATTGAGATTGAAAAAAATAATAATAAAATAAAATCTAGTGGCTTGTTTGAGACCAGAACTGATTCTTGGAACAGAAGCAAAAACTTCTCTCCAATGCATCAGCTATAAATAAAAATAATTTCTGAAGACCTGCATAGGAAATATTTCCTTACAGGCTGTGTAATTCCCTGAATAACACTAATTTGACTATGAAAGCTACATTCAAGTAGGCATGGAAGAGAAGAGAAGGGAGGAGGGAGAGAGGGAGGGATGGCAGGGTAAGGGACTGGAGGGTAGAGGTGAAGAGGGGGAAGAGATAACCAGTAGCTAGTAATACAGTATTTTCTTTTCTTTTCTTTTTTGGAAAGATATCATGATCTTGTTTCTGCAGGAGGAAAAACAAAAACAAAACAAAACAAAAAACCCTCTCAGGGACCCTAGTGACACTGAGTTTATGTTCAGAGAGAACCTTATTTTAATAGAAGCTTAGATGCTTTGTCTTCATTTCTATCTGCATGTTACAGATTTAATTTTTTAATACAACATAGAATTAAATGTGCAGTTTCTGAAGCAAATTGAGATCTTGTAGTTCGAAGCAAAATATTATTTAGCATCAACTAACCTGGAACTGTCCTTTAGAATATGAGAAATGATGTACTTTTCATTTTCTAAATATTTACTTGTACCTTTGGTGTTTAGGGAAACACTGTAAGAAACTATTCGGTCCATCTGTCTCACTTCTCCTGTCAAAATGACATGGATTCCTTTCCTTGAGTCATGAAAGAGTGAATATAAAGAAACTGAGAGAAAAGAGAAGCAGCAGAGATCTGAATTTCAGCCTTGCATGCACACATTAGGGTCCCAGTTTCCTGCCTGCTCTGATTAGTAAAGGTTCGTGAAAGAGCCTGTCAAAAAAACCCTGTCCTTCCTGTTGAATGATGCTACAAATTCCTTCTACAATCAATGAAATCAAGCCACAAATGCAAATGAATTAAGAGAATCATGTTATGTACTTGCTTAAAAATAATTGTGGTCTCTTACTTGCTATAAGGCAGATTTTCAACTCATCAGATTATCTATCCAGCGTCTTATATTTCTGGTCCAAAGTTACCTTTCTGGTGTGTGCTCCAGCCATTTGATCCAGGAATTCTAACTCCATGTGATAGGCCTAGTCATCACTACCCCAAGTGAAACTTTTCCCTTCCATACTTTACTGTTTGATTATTCCAAAAGACCCTCCCCTCTGTGGAACAGATAAAATCCTTTAAGCTTCAGTTCCTAATTGTGTCTTTGTTTTCCTGTAGTTCTCCGTCAATCTCCAGACTACAAATTCTTTCCTGGTCTGCAACTCCCTGGCACTTTATACAATTCTCTCTTGCAGCATTTATGTTGAATTTTAACTGTTTATGGATTTCCCTTCCCTGCTAGACTGTGAGTTCCTAAGGGATAGACAAGGACACTACTTTATTCATTTTTATGTGCCCAGCAACTAGTAGAGCCCCTGACACATGTAGACTCAATAAATGTTTGTGAAATTGAATCGACTCTTCTAGGGGGCATATTGGCTTAAAATCATACCAAGGTAGACATTACTAATATAAGTCTTTCCTGAGGGCAGAATGTTATTTTTTATATAAATATATTTTAGGGGAGAGTGTAGAAAATGCTTGAGGGCACTAAAGGTAGGAAAATATATAAGATATTTTATGACATTTCCTCTCAATAGAAATTTCCAGTTTTAGAGTCTAATTATACATTACAGAGAAAAACATCTTTTTTTTTTTTTTTTTTTTTTACATTTTATTGTTGATGTAGCTCATGGCCAGCAGAGGGAGAAAATATAATACAAAATACAAGCAGGGAGGTTTGGCTCTCTCCACTGTAAATGATGTAATTTTTTTCTTTTTTTAATTTTAGGTCAGAATATGTATGACTTGATCCAAGATTATGTAGTTATCCAAATCATCTATATCAACCCCCCAAATTTTGAAATAGTACCCTTATTTTTATTTAGGTTGAAAGAACTCAGCAGTGTATTTTACTTGAGAGTCAGTAAGCTCTCATCTGAAATTAATGGAAAATTATGCCTTTCAGAGAGAGCTGCAATTTCCAGATGCTCATTCCTTCTCTCATTGCACACTAATGAAATGAACTGGAATATGTAGACACTAGATATTTGGTTGCATGGGTTTGAGGGCTGTTAGCCAAAAACTGATGATGCACAATAGAATTGCTTTTCTCCTGCATAACACAATGTGCTTGTAAGATTGAAGTGGGTGGATGTGTGGGTGGGTGGAGTGTGGTTGTCCATGTTGCATTAAGTAATGGGATGTCTGTGTGTGTGTGTGTGTGTGTGTGTGTGTATGCTTCCTCAATCTGCTACATTAATACTGTGTTTGCCTAATAAAAGCATAAAATATAAATGCATAATGTACAAAATGCATATTAACCAAACAGGTAAAATGAAGATGATTACTCACAGCAAAACTTGATTCTTTCCTGTGCAATATAATTCACAGCTCTCATTACTGCAAGTCAAATAAAATTAGATCTTTGGAACAACAGGATACATAAAGTTTTCGAAGCCATTGCAAAACGTCTACTGCTTAAATGAGATAACTTGTAATAAAAACAAACACACCTGAGAAACTGTTAGCAGCATTTACAGATTGTTTGTGATGAATGTAATGTACTGTCCTCCAGTTCTTGAACCACACCCATCCTTTCATGCCTTTAGCTCCACATCACTTCAAATTCAAACCTTGCCCTCCCGGAGCCCCTTCTCCACACTGTGTCCACTTATTTTTCATTATTTTAAATGTTGAGATCATTATAGATTTTGCCCAATTATAAGAAATAATATAAAGAGACCCCCTGTACCCTTTCCTCAGGTTCTCCCTGTGGTAATGTCTCACAAAGCTGTAGAATAACATCACAAGATGCACATTGACATTGACAGAGTTAAGGTACAGAACATTTTTTATCATCACAAGATGCCTTAATTTTACCTGTTATAGACACACCCACCTCCTTTCCCTTCCCACATATCTAATCCAAACTTCATTTCTATAATATGGTCATTTCAAGAATATTATATAAATTAAGTAATATACTATGTAATCTCAAATTTCTTTTGTCTCAGCATCATTCTCTGAAGATTCACTTAGGTTGTTGGATATTATCAATTAGTATAGTAATAATATTCAGTGGTATGGATATACCACAATTTGGGGGGTTGGGGTGGCAGTAATAGGGATTGAACTCAGGGGCACTCAACCACTGAGCCACATCTCCAGCCATATATATATATATGTGTGTGTGTGTGTGTGTGTGTGTGTGTATATATTTTTTTTTTTTTTTAATTTAGAGTCAGGGTCTCACTGAGTTGCTTAGCACTTTGCTTTTTCTGTGGCTGGCTTTGAATTTGCGATCCTCCTGCCTCGGCCTCCCAAACCACTGGGATTATAGGTGTACACCTGTGCACCTGTATGTGGCTCTGGATGTGCCACAATTTGTTTAACTGTTCACATATTGGAAGGAATCTGGGTTGTTTCCAGTTATTGGCTATTACAAAGAAAGCTTCCATAAAAATTTATGTACAGGTTTTTGTGAACCTAAGTTTTTTATTTCTTTGAATAAATGCCCAGAAGTACAAATGCTATGTCAAATTGTAGACAAATAGTTTAGTTTTAAAGAAAATGCCAAACATTTCCAGAATGATTATACCATTTTACATTCCTATAGCAATGTCTGAGTGATTCCATTTTTCTGCATCCTTACCAGAATTTAATGTTGTATTATCCTTATTTTAGCCATTTTGATATGTGTAATGCTATCTTGTGGTTTTCACCTGCATTTCCCTAATGGGTAGTAGTATTCGCATATCTATTTATGTAATTATTTTCCATTTGAATTTTATCTCCAGCTTAAATAGTTTTTCATTTGTTTTGTCTATTTTTTAATAGGCTGTTCTTTTACTATTGAATTTTAAAAGTTCTTCATATAACTGAGCATGGTGGCACATGACTATAACCCCAGATACTCAGGTGACGGAGGCAGGAAGATCACAAGTTCAAGGCTGGCCTGGGAAGCTTATTGAGACCCTTCTGAGGATAAAAATCTTAAAAAGGTTTAGGGGGATGTAAATTAGTCATAGAGCACCCTGGGGCTTAATCCCCAGTACCACACATATAAAAAAAGGTATCATTACATAATCTAGATAGTATTCATTTGTTGGATATGAAGATTGAAAGTATTTTCTTCCACTCTACTTATATTTTTATTTTTTTAGTAGGGTCTTTTACCAAATAATTGCTAAAAAAAATTAATATTATCTAATTTATCTATCATTCCTTATACAGGGTGTGTTTATCCTGTGAACTCCTTAAGAATTCTGCCTATCCTCAGAGCCCAAAGATTATCTCCTATGGTTTTTTTTTTTTCGTAATAATTTTGTAGTTTCAAGTTTTTTGTTTAAGTCCATGATCTATTGAACTCATTTTTGAGACTTATTTTGAGTTTCATTTTTCAAACTATAGATGTTCAATTCCTCTAGCATCATTTTTTTAAAAAGAATATCTTTCCTCTTTTGAATTACATGTATATTTTTGTTAATTTAAAAAAAAACAGTTGATGCTGGGTGTGGTGATGCATTCCTATAATACCAATGACTCAGGTGGCTGAGGTAGGAGCCTCAAAAGTTCAGGGCCAGACTGAGCAACTTAGTGATATCCAGTCTCAAAAAGTAAAATGGATTGGGGATGTAGCTCTGAGGTGGAGTGCTTGCCTAGCAGGCATGCGTGAGGCCTAGGTTCAATACCCAATATTTCAGAACGACCAACCAAAACAGTTGATCATACAGTGGATCTATTTCTGTGTTACCAATTCTGTTGCGCTGATTTATGCTTAACCCTTGGCCAATATCACACAGTGTTGATTACTATCTCACATATTAAGTTTGGCATTTTCTTATAAATAACAGACATCAAGAATAGTAGAAGGATCATATGGAGTGAAATGAAGAAACAAAATTGGGCTTAGGAAAGTACAAGACTAGAAAAACTTAAGAACACAGGATATAAATGGTAGTCTAACTATTTGAGCTTCTTCTTTTCTTTCTTTCTTTCACTCTTTTAAAAATTTTTTTGTAGATTCCTCCAATGAAAAATATCAAATTAGACTTAATCACCTACAATGACAGAGGGTTCAGGGATAGACAGTCTGTGTACAGAGTCCACAGGGCTGCCCTTCCTTCACCCAGATCCCAGGCTTTGTCAACCTTTTATATAGAAATAGGATCTCTACTATTGGGCTCTATAATACAGAATTGTTGCCTTTTGGCCCCTAAAATAAGTCCAAGATAATCACCATTCCGCAGCTACCCTGGCTGTCCAGTGTCTTTAACTTTTAGTACATTCTTCCAGCCCCTTCTTCCCTGTTTCCTTATCTCATCATCCTTTGTTTAAGAATCTGCTGCTGTTGTTGACACTGTTTTTTTGTACCAGGGATTGAAACTAGGGCACTTAACCACTGAGTCACATCCCCAGCCCTTTATGTTTTATTTTGAGACAGGGTCTTGCTAAGTTGCTCAGGCTGGCTTTGAACATGTGATCCTCCTTCCTTAGTGTTTCAGTCAGTTTTTTTTTTTTTTGATCCCGCAACCAAAAGACATGACAAAAACTATTAGAGAAGGAATAGTTTATTTGGGGCCCCATAGTTTCAGAGTCATAGATGGCTGACTCCATTCCTTTGGGCTTGAGGTGATGCAGAACATCCTACTGCAAGAGTGTGGTGGAGGAAAGCAGCTGGGAACATGGCACTTGGAAAGGAGAGAGCTTGGAAAGGAAAAATATAAATCCCAAAGGCAAGACCCTAGGGACCCAGGTCTTTAAGCCACACTCTACCTACCTACAATTACCACTCAGCTAATCCCTATCAGGGGATTAATTCACTGACTGGGTTAAGGCTTTCATAACCCATTTCCTCACTAAACCTTCTTGTATTATCTCACACATAAACTTCTGGGGGACACCTCACATCTAAACCATAACACTCAGCTTCCCAAGTCACTGGGACTATAGGCATGTACCATTATGCCCACTGGATGAGAATCTTAATAAATATTATTTTCTTCATCCACTATTTTAAACATACACATATCCTTTCCTGTTTGGATCATGTGTATAAACAGCTTTATGCTCACAACCTGGGATTGACTAACCCACCCAACTCTTTTTCATCCCTTTGGTTTTCTTTGTGCATTATAATTATATAAAATTATAGTGGAATTAATTGTGACACATTTGTATAGGCACCAAACATAATTTGGTTGATCTTGTCCCCCAGTTTCTCTCCTTTCCCTCTCCTCCTCCCTCCTCCTCCTGATTCTCTTCCTCTACTGTACTGGTCTCCTTTCTATTTTTGTAAGATCCTTTTTTTTCCTCTTTTGTCTTTGGCTTCCACGTATGAGAGAAAACATACAACCCTTGTCTGTGTCTGATTTACTTCACTTAGAATGATGTGCTTCAGTTCCATTCGTTTTCCCAAAAATGACTGAATTTCATTTTGCTGTATGTAATCCACCCACTTTTTAACTCATTCAGGAAAAGGAAGAAATTCGTAAGTAAACATTTCAGTTGGAATTCAAAGGTAAACATAAGTTTTAACATAAAATAATTTTAGATCCCCAATTACCAAAAAAGTAAAAAAAGAAAAAAGAGAAAAGAAAAAGCTTTGGATGAATGATGGAAATTAGATTTCACTGAACAAGGATTGGAAATTATTCCCAAAGTAATTGTCCCATTTACCTGGGACTAAGACAAAAATAAAAATATTAATACCCTTAGTTATGTACATCCCACACATCTTTACACATTTTTTTCACATCTCATCACCTCTTGCTACATTTTTTTCCTTTAAAAAGTTCATTTATTCAGTTTATTCAGAAAGGCAAGACCCTAGGGACCCAACTCCTTCAGTCACACTCTACCTACCTACAATTACCTATCAGCTATTCCTATCAGGAGATTAATTGACTGATTGGGTTAAGGCTTTCATAACCCATTTCCTCTCTAAACCTTCTTTTATTATCTCACACATGAATTTCATATTTTGTATCACTCCCATCAATTTTATATCACTCCCATCAATGAGAATCCAATACTTTCTCATAATACCTAACCAAACTGCAAATGTTCAATGATGTATGACAAATTTATCCTCTATTAATAATAACTATTTATATGTTGTAAATAGTATATATCTTACACAATGACCTTCCATTACTCTATGAGTGGCTAACTAATTAATGACAAACTAAATACTGGAAATCATACTATTCTGTATATAATTTGTACGAGTGGATTGCCTTGTCATATGAAAATTTATGCACTTATAACTCATTATCTGAGCTAAACTGTTAGGAAAATATATTGCCACAAGGTTCAGATTTTGGTCTTTGTGGTAATTGGTTGGACCCCTTGTGCCTTGGCTGTTGTAGCCACAGAATATAGTATTAAAATTTCTTTATGGGCTTTCTGAAGACTGAGATCATCAATTAAAACATCAATGTTAATCAATTCAGAATGCTCTCATTGTTTACTTTTCTATGATAAATGTTTACTTGGCTCCTTCATTTTAATATAAATGGTGAGTTGGAGAGGGTGGAAAAAGAGGCAAAGCATAAGTATTATATGGGTAACAGAAAAATTTAACATGATACACTCAGCTTGACTCAAGCTGAAACATTGGAATTGGCTGTCTCAGGATGATGAGTGGACCCTTAAGGAACTAAGAAAAGACTCAGAGGTAGAGGTGTATAGAGAACAGAGTGACACAAATTGAGGCTGGAGATGTGGATATGTCTTAGACCTGACAAGGCCTTGAAAGACATATTAGGGATTTGAGTCATCATTCTGGACAAGAATAACATACCAGCTTTTAAGCCTGGAGATAATCTAATCATTTTCAAATCAGTGAGACCCCAATAACCATTTATTTATATTTTCATCACCCATCTAAGAAAAAATATATGTGTATATCACTCATTTTGGCTTTATTAGATATGTTAGTTTTGACCTCTTGAATATATTTAAGTCAGAGGTTGAGAAAACGTTTTAAATGCACATTATAATTATTTTATATTAGTGGGTGTTCCTCAATCCTTATTGAGATAAATATAGGGACTGCATTTAAAGAGCTAATTGGTTTGAAGATTCCTCAAGGTTCTGTTGAGCCCTAATAGTCTTAAAATTCTACTCATGTCTTTTGGGCTGAAGAAATAAAATGTTCACTTAGTTTTGTGGTGTTTCGTGACAGACCTATGAGGCTTAAACTTTGATTGAAATGATCTCAATATGAAGCTAATTTTAACAAGGAAGCATTGTTTTATATATATGATTTGTTCTAATTAGTTATATATGACAGTAGAATGCATTTTGAGCCATCATATATAAATGGAGTATAACTTCTCATTCTTCTGGTTGTACATAATGTAGAGTCACACTGGTTGTGTAAACATATATGCACTAGAGTAATAATGAAGGACATACCTTTTCTTCTAACACTTGACTATATAGTTTGCTTGCCATTCTCAGTATATCTGTGAATCCTTTGGAACATCAGGGTGAATCAACACAGGCTCTGTTATACAACTTTAAAAAGTTAGCTAACTTAAAATATTCTTAAGTACCTTTGTCCATTATACTCATCAGCAATTTTTTAGAGGCCTAATACAGAGTCAGTACTATTTTAAAAGCCCTAAAAGTACTGCTCCTATTTCAGCTAAATCCAGGTAGAGATTTACTAAATGACTAGCACACATTTTGGAAGAATAAAAATCAGGTAGCAAGCACAAAATAAAGTTGCTAGTCGAACCCTTTAAAGAAGAAGAATAAGCTGGAATTTGACACTGTATGGGTCAAAGTCTCTGAATGAATGTCCTTAAAAAAAAAAGAAAAAAACCTCTGCATTGTCTATTTTTCTTCCTCCAGTGACATTAATGCTTTTTTATAACTTGCTATTTCATCCCACCTTACATTTGAGTGGGATTAGAATCAGAATAAAAAGATAAAAGAGGTGGCAAGGTATCATCTCTCTTTTCTTTCCTTTTATATAACATGGAGCTAAACTTCAGCCCCTTCTCCAATCTGAGAAAAATCTAGGTCCTAGACATTTCAAAGGTTAGAAATTTAATGGACGACAGATAAATATATTCTGTAGCTAGTGTCAGTGTATATTACCCTGTGGGTGATCTCATAAGTCTACCAGCTGATGACAGATGCTAGGTATGTGAAATCAAGTCTCCTTAGAATTTCTGTTCACACCCTTCTTTAAGGAGAAAGTTACCCCTCAACTCCACTCCTTTGGGTAGATGTGTATCTCCCATTACCACCACCATAATATCTGAACAGCATAAGTAACCCCCAAGAACAGTAACAAGATTCAAAAGGAGAGAGGTCAGGGTTAGGTAGAGAAAGCACAATCCAAACCAGACTATTACTTCTTAGTAGATATGACACCATCCAATGGGTACTTTCTAGCATCATAACTTATCATCAAATCTTCTCTCCAGATACACCTAACTTCATCATTTCATTTGATGGTATAATTTTTAAGGTCACCCATTTAGAGAAGCCTGAATCATAAAAGAAGAAAAGTCTCAAGAGAACTTAAAAGTCCTTGGCAATCAGTGAGAAAGTCTAGAGTTGATATTCAAATTTGCCTAGGAGTATGGCCCTGGGTGCCTCAAGATAATGCATTTGTGAAAATCTGTGCTAATAGCTTTGAAGTTAAACCTTAGATCCTATAATAAAATACCTATTATGGAGCAGATAAACTAAGGGATCACAAAGCACCATTGCTCTGGTGATGCTTAGAGCAATGGATTCAACAGGCACTCCCCTAGTGTAGACAGGGGTCTAAGCAGAATGGCTCCAATGGCTGCATATGTTTGGAATAGTTCTCCTGAGGTAACATATTTGGGGCTCTGGTTCTGACTGTGGTTGGGTTCTTCCATTCTTGTATGTATTGCAAATGCTAGGGATAGACGGTCCAAATGGCTTCTTCAGATTCACTTGTCTGCTTCCTGGCTGAGATGGCAAAAATGGCTGGATCTAGCCAGGCACCTCCCCCGCCCTTTGTCTTTGTAGCCTCTCCATGAGGCTAGCTTTGGTTTCCCCACAGGATAGTGGGCATAGAGTAGCTTCCTGTAGCGCACTGGTTTCCATGAGAGTGACTGGGCCACAGTTGGGAAAAGCAGAAAGACTTTTACAAAACTTCAAACATTTTAAAAAATACATTATATATTAATCAAGCAAATCTCCAACCCAGCACAGATCTAAGAGGAGGAGAATTATACTCCACCTTACAATGGGTGGTGTGGCAGAGTTTGTAGTATCTTTAATAAAAGATCTTTTAACCAAGAAGACATGCACAATGAAGAGACATATACATTTAATTCTGCTCCTCTCATCTCCCTTGGCATAAGTGCTTGATTCATTTTTTGTCCTTATTTTTGCAACTGCAAAATAGTAAAAATGATTCCTCCCCTTTCTGCTTAATCAGAAATAATGACAAATGCAAAATGTATTTAAAAAGGCAATACTTTAAGCTATTCAAAGAAAGAATATTTCATACAAGAAAGAACAGTATCATAGTTAATACCTTTGGGTTAAGACAGAAGTAAACTTAACGTAGGTTTGCCACTTATCTTCATAAGATCAGAAATAAACTACTTAAAAGCACTAAAACTTAGTTTCTGCACTTTGAAAATAGGAAAAGACCATGACAAGCCAAACTCAAAATATATTGTACTTAGGATGCTCAACACAATTCCCATTGCATAACAATAAATGTTAGCCTATTTCTATTATAAATTCTTCCTATTGAATGTGAACTCATAAATGTGAACGTCTTGTGGAGATTGTGGGGCCAACTTTGGATACACGGAAAATGTCAGACTCTATTCAATGCCTTGGAGATGTCACTTTTGCAAAGGAAATGTGTTATAAAGCTTTTGCCCCTCTTTTTATTTTTCCAATCAGTGCACAATATACTTCTTGTTACTGAAAGCCACCAGAAGGGAGACTCAATATAATTAAAAGATTGATCTTCTGGAAACAATGCTTAATAACAAGTGTGAAAAAGGGAGAGTGATTCTGCATTTTCAAACATTATCCTCAAGTTAATTTAACCTGAGCTGTTTGTGAACTATCTGGAAAGTCAGGGATCAATACATTCAGGCTGAAATCAATGGACCAGAGAGAAAAGGAGACAAACCACAATTGGATAGTTCATTCAGATCAGTGAGAGCCTTATGAGAGAAATACTTGGTGGAATCCATTTCATATATATGCTCCAGATGCTAACAGTTTAGATTAGGTTTGCAGTAATAGTCTTTCATATTTTTGCTTGTTCTCTAATGGAGAAATTATAGAAAACACACACACACACACACACACACACACACGGTAGATAGTCACAAATTTATATGAAAGAAAAATTATATTCAGTATTTCTACAAGAAATGCCGTTGGGNGGTGGAGAGAGAAGAGGGGAGGGGAGGGGAGGGGAGGGGGGATAGTAGAGGATAGGAAAGGCAGCAGAACACAACAGACACTAGTATGGCAATATGTAAATCAATGGATGTGTAACTGATGTGATTCTGCAATCTGTATATGGGGTAAAAATGGGAGTTCATAACCCACTTGAATCAAAGTGTGAAATATGATATATCAAGAACTATGTAATGTTTTGAACAACCAACAATAAAAAATTTAAAAAAAAAGAAAAAGAAAAATTATATTCAATAGTGAAAGAAAAAACTAAAATGTTTCTGACCAACTTTTTCCTTCTTACTCCAAAATCTTTAAAGAGAGAAAACTTGAACATCATCTATTGCATTCATTTTCAAACATTTCTCTTCTAAGCACCTTTAAAACAATATATTTTTCATTATCATCCTTTTCATCTCTTTATTTTATGTTATTTACTAATTCTTCTTAGCCATCTTTTCTATACATTGGATTTCCCACCAAGGCAATGTCTCTTATATTCTTTCAATCTCTAATGATTATTTTTCTTCAGAAACTATTTCAATTCAAAATTCTTTGCGAACCAAATGAGCAAGGCATGGAAAAATATTTTTAGACATTGTTGTTCATTCATTTGTTTTTATCACGATATTATAACTTCTTGGGTGTTTGTTTCATTTTTATCTCCTCTTCCACAATGAAAAAGTTCCCTAAAGACACAAAAAGACTTACACAATACAGACTACAGATTGCTACTCTGACACAAACATCAATACAAGTCAAAGGAATAAAAGAAAAGTGGTCAAAGGAATTTCCTGAGTGGTCATATGACCAAGTTTGCAGAAAATGTGAAAATTCCATTTCTGTAAATCATTCAAGCTCATAATAACCTGTAACAACAAACTAAAAACTCCTGACACAAATATTTTGTTGAGTTTTTGCTAGATATTTCAAATTATGTGAAAATAAATAACATCACATATAATACTTCAATTTAAAAATAGCACAATTTTTGTTTCCTGAACATGTCTTATTTATTTTGATCATGGGGATGGGTGTGAATTTATTTATTTATTTATTTATTTATTTATTTATTTATTTACTTACTTTGCTCATTTTACATTTATATAGCTTTCAGCAAAGCAAAAACATTTATTTTTGTGTGAGATATATCATGAGCATTAAAATACATTATGCCAAATAATTATTTATATGGAAATTTATATATGTCATCCTAACTTCCAATTGGCAGCTAAAAAGTTTGTGAGGCATCTAAGAGCTGGACTTATAGGTTGGCACCAAAGAGCAATTCACAGATGGAACATCACATTTTCATTAAACAAGCATACCAGTTGCAAGCAGAAACACAAAGAACACCATAGGGAAAAAAGTTAAATTCCACTTTTTTTTCTGATTGGTTTATGCATTTAAAAATTAAGTGAACTTTTTCTGTTATTATGTTTTTCATTAAGAATAAAATAAAGATGAGAAAAACATCTAGGGACAGAATGAACACCACTTACAATAATTCAAACCAATAGTTTAGCCAGGAATAATATTAAAATTAATATTTATTAAGTACCTCCTTCTTTGAATAGAGTATAACATGTAAGAAACATGGTACTCCCATCTGCAAGCTTTCCCAAATAAATATTAGCAAATAAAATTGATGAAAAAATTATAATATAGCTCAGTTTTGTTTTTCTTTTTTTGGTACCTGGGATTGAACCCAGGGTAACATAACCACTGAGCCACATCCCCAGGCCTTTTAAAAAATATTTTATTTAGAGACAGGGCCTCACTAATTTGCTCAGGGCTTTACAAAGTTGCTGAGGCTGGCTTTGAACTTGCAATCCTCCTGCTTCAGCCTCCTGAGCCACTGGGATTACAGATTTGCACCATTGCACCCCGCTGGCTCACCAAATTCATAATTTCGACTTTCTTGGACAAAATAGTAATAATCAAAATGTTTTAAAAGATTTTCCTTTCTTGGGATAAAACTCTCAGATTTATTAATTTGTATTTCTATTATAGTACAAAATGTTCCATATGCTTTAAAGGTACCTAGTGGTATTTAAATATCTAGATAGCTACTAATTTTGTAAAATGATTTCCCATAAATTCCCTTCACATATTCCCCTCTAATGCATTTAAAATTGCATTATTTCTACAAAACTTTATTCAGAAATAATATTTAATGTAGGACACATGGCTTTTTTTAAAGATGCCTATTTTCTCTATAATAATTTATATTTATAGAACACATTAGAGCATAATGTATTTGAAGCATTATTTCAAAATTAATGTATTTCATACTTATAGAAACATTTTAAAGGAATTGCCAATAATTTTGTTATTATTGCTTTTTGTTCCTTTGTTCTTTAGTCAACCAGAGAAGGGAATTTCCCCAAAGTCAACCAGTTTCTAAAAGGTGAAGTTAGTTCCATGACCTGAGTCTTCTGCTTTAGACTTAGATTTCTTTCTCTATTTTCACAACTCAAATTTAAAAATTTAAGAAGTCTCTGATTGGTAATAACATTTTTTTCTAAAGTAGTACACAAAAGTTCTAAATCCTTTGTAAATATTTTTTTCTTATTTTAGGATTTTGTTTGATTTTACTTTAGACCGATTTTGAAATATTGGACCTAATTTTTTTGATTGAATAGCATTACATGTGATAGATCAGAAAGATAAATCCTTTGTCATTTATAATCATATGCCTTTTACTGTATTTTCTGAAGCATTGTTTCTTTTCAATAATCTTTACTTTTTTCAGGGGGGTGAGGGTGGGGGTGGGTACCAGGGATTGAACTCAGGGCCACTCGACCACTGAGCCACATTCCCAGCCCTATTTTGTATTTTATTTAGAGACAGGGTCTCATTGAGTTGCTTAGCATCTCACTTTTGCTGAGGCTGGCTTTGAACTTGTGATCTTCCTGCCTCAGCTTCCTGTACCTCTAGGATTATAGGCATGAGCCATTGTTCCTGTTTACTAATCTTTACCTTTAAATGCTACTTTGAATAAAATCTCCAGTATCTATAATGTCATCCAATCTAATAAATTTCTAAGCTTTAAAAAATTAAATCTCATGAAACTAATCTTCAATAAAATCAATGTTTCATATCTATATTTGTAAAATTTATACTGTCCCCATCCACCCTATTTATATTGACTGTCTAGGTGTTTGTTTTTCCTGATACCATACTACCTCTGCATTATGCATTTTTAAGACACAGTTTTAAAAACTATGACAATTAAATTTTGTAGTAATAATGCCATTTTTAATGCATTGGAAGGATATACTGTCTCAAAGAATCATATGGGAAATATTTTTTTTGAAAAATTAGTGTTACTATCTACATTTTTAAATATCACCAGATTCCTTTAAAGCATTTGCAAACAGTTGGTAGCATAAAAGCAATACAAATGAATCGATTTGCAAATTTAACCTGAACCAAAAAGATAGAGAACCTTTTCTTAGTGTTTTGACTCAGGTGTTTTGAAATGTGATATGTGGGCCTTGAACACTCAGAGGTATGTTCATGATCCTTAAAATCCTTCTCTGGGGTATAAGCTGTTAGAAGTGCTTTCCTGGTATTCATGTTTTTCTTTGAAATGGCTCTATATATTCTCACATATGATACCTCAATTGCCCTTCCAGATTTCCTGTGTAATAAATGTACTAGAAATGGTGACTATCTTTTTATCCTTTTTCACTGTAAGGAAAAATCAAACAAGAAAGTTTGAGCATCGTTAAGTTTTAAGGCATATTAGAGAATCTTATTATTTTACTTGTTTTCTCCTGACTCAGCAGTAATATATAAATTTACATTATGGCAATCTGTATATATATTCAAAAGAGCAAAGGATTTTTCTGTAAAATCTTCCACATACCCGAATGAGATGAATATATGTCTTATTATGAAAACCACTAATTTGAAGGCATGACATAATTGGGCATTCACAGTGATTTGGACTAATGATTTTAGTGTTTTCCTTCCTTGTGAAATGGTGCTTTCAGACTGTCAAAGAATTAAGAGTTTCTGTATTCTGCACAGTGTACCCAATTCTTATATTAATCACTTGGGTCTGCATTGTGACAGACTGGCAGAATGAAGACCCTTGAGTTATTAGATAGGATATTACAGATGAAATGATAGCTGGTTAGTTAGTGGTAAAATTAGATCTCCGGATGTTTAGTCTGTTCACTTTCTACAACACTGTACATTGCCCACTTAGGTAAGAGAGATTTACCTAAGAGCTCTCATTCAATTTATCCTTAACTTTCCCAACTCCCTAGAACCATCTCCCATTTTCTACTTTGCCCACCATATTCTAATCTAACCATTATTTTAAAGTTTATGACTAAAACATGGAGGTGTTTATTTCTTCAAACTAGTATGGCCCAAATATAAGGTTCACAGTGTTTTTCTGCTCCTGTTGGTGGGCTATTCCTTCAGATATCACATTTTCCACTGGGTTCCAGACTTCTCTATGAGACTATTCTACCATTTTTTTCCACCTTCCATCCTGGAATACTAAGACAATGAGAGCAGTTAGGTACACCTTTTTGACTATGGAGATTTAAAGTAATGTTATATCTGGGTCTTTGGATTCTTTTTGTCCACTGCACCAAATCGGATGAATAAAGTTCATTTAATTCAACATAAGATAAATAAATCACATTAATACATTTAAAACACAATATAATATGTGATATTCTGCCAAGCATAGGGAGGAAAATTCCTATATGAGTTTCTGATCACTTTTTGAAAAAGGAACTCTTTGTCTCAATAGCATTAGTACAGCACTTTGTACTTTTCAAGAGATTACAAATACATTATGCCATTTGATCCTCACAAAAACCCTTAGAGATAGGCTGGACAATTTAAAGACAAAGAAATAGGCTCAAAGAGATTTTCTAACAAAGCTGGTTAGTTAGTGGTAAAATTAGATCTCCTGATGTTTATAGTCTGTTCGCTTTCTACAACACTGAAGGCTTAGTTGAAAGAGTTGAAAGGAAATTTTTCTAAGGCTTGCAATACTTCATTTTAAAAAAGTTTATTCATTTTTTATTTTTTAAGATTACAAATAATCTTCACTTAAGATAAGTTATAAAACCTCGAAAACATAAATAGGTTGAAATTCACGAATAATGTCACTGACTGATGGAAAATTTTGTTAAGTTCATTTATATATACTCATATATCCTTAAACATGTATTACAATTATAGCTCAATTTCATTAATCCCCCTCCCTTCCCTTCATTCCTCTTTGTCTGATCTAATAAACTTCTATTCTTCCCACCCCCTCACCTTATTGTGTGTTAGCATCTCAGATAGACAATTTGGCCTTTGGTTTTGGGGGATTGGCTTATTTCACTTATTATAGATCAATTTTTTATTTATAGTGTCAATTTCTAATTGTCAGGGATATGTTTTCATGTCTTTGAATATTTTCTAGAAATTCCTAAACAGTCTGTATATTCTGTAAACCATGATCTTCTTAATTTTTCACATTACAAATTAGAATACAATAGCCTTGTAATATATCTGTGTTAAAAATCTAATAATTAACTAGTCATAGGACATACGTGTTTTTAAAATCCTTGCAACCAACTGCCAAATGTTTCCCTAAAGTTTTTATCAACTGGTACTCTTCCAGTGGTGTAGATAACACCCAACATTAAATCATGTAGCTTAATTTAATATCTGACAATTTGACCAACTTGTCAACTTGTTCTCATTTACATTCCTTTGATCTAGGTGTTTTGGTTTTAATTTTTAGAAAGTTTTTATAGTATCTCAATTCTCTTCTGGGTTCTCAGTTCAGTGGATTTTTTAGTCTTATGCAGTTGAGAAAATTTCTCAAGAGAAGCCCCCAGATCATTAATAGCCATGTAGTTCTTTAGCATTCTCTTCTTCTCATGGCTCGGTAGTAATTTTTCAGGTTTTTTCCCAAGATGAATTGTTGCTGCCAACTTTCTTGGTGTTGGAGAATATAATAATTCACTATATAAACAGTCTTAGAAGTTAAAAAGAGGACTTAGTTCATCTTTTCTTTCTTACAATTTTCTTCCTCACTCTTTCTGGTTATGTTACTAAGGAAAAAAAGACCTAAATTGCCTAAAAAACATTTTGCTTGTTTTAGAGAAATACATAAATTCTGGAACTTACTTTAAATGGTCTTTTTTATATATTGTTCTAGAACTTACTTTTTAAATTAACAATATATATCTATGTTCATCCATGCAGAATCATGTATTCACCATTCACTCATTTTCACTGCTATATAGTATTCTATTGTTTAAAAACACTACAAGTTATTGAGTCTTCTAAACATGAATATTTGAGGTATTTTTAAATTCTTTGTCATTAACTCTAATGCAGTGGGCCTTTTCATTTATGTTTCCTGGAGTACCTTTGCAAACATTTTTCCAAGGGCAAATAAATAGAATTAATTTGGGGGGTTCTAGCATGTTAACTCTTGGGAAGAGAAATAAAACAAGTACAAAATAATTATATGCTTATTCATAGAATGAGGCACATATTTAAGGCAATATTAGAGGAAATCATTTTCAAAAGACTTGGTTGAAAAAGAAATAAGAGCAACACCAACAAATAAAGGACAAAGCCGTCTTCAGATTTAAACTAGTTCACATGTCCTTTGAATTTTGTTTAAAAATTTGTTATTTCCTGTCATCACAGCTTAGTGTAATGCATGTGTTCTGGACAATAGCATTAAAACATACCCCAGGATGCCATCTTAGCACAGCAGTAGAATAAATAGGCTATGAGCAACATGCTCAGCAGTAACCATCTATGGGCTTTCTGAAGCTGGAAGAGCTGCCTGAATTCATCATTGATTATAAATATTTGTTTTATATTCCCATGGTGTTAGAACTTGGACTCAGGAAGCAATAAATGAATAAAACTGGGAAGGCTAAGACTGGAAATCCAAGTAGATCCACTGAGGCAAATCCAGGTGTCAGACATAGAATCCAGAAAGGAATTGAATGAATGAGGGTCTGAGGACAGGTGAGAGATCAGAGATGGCACATGGAGAATGACTATTATTAGCCAATAGTCTAAAGAGGCAAAGATATAGAGTAACTTTCTACTCATGCAGGGCAGGCATATCAAAGGAAGGACATCTGGAAGGCAATTTAGAGGGCATGAAGGAGTCACATTTGTGTAGGAAAGTCTAAAAACAGGTCTTGCAAGTGTAATGAGACAGAGAAAATTTTATTCATATTAATGCCTCTTAGGGAGAATACTGCATTTGCTTGACAGGCAATCAGTGACAATTGTTCTTGGGGAAAAAAAGATCAGACACTAAAGGCATTGATAGTGGCCAAGATTTTAGAAAAAGGAAAAACTCCAATTCTCCTTGTGACCATACAAGGAATATTTTTCTTCTGAGGAGGAGAGAAAATTAAAATAGATTGAAGAGACAGGAGTTAAGAAAGGAGGAGAAACAATATTCATTACCCAATCAAAATCATTTCCATAACTCTTTCTATAAACCTTCAGCAAAATCATGTTCCTAATAAAGTGAATATATAAGTTAATTTCTCAGATCAAATCCTGTAAAAGGATGAGGTTCAAATGAGAGGATGCAGGGTGTGATCTAGAAAGCATGCAAAGATATGAGCATGGAAAATAGAGGTAACCAATGGGAAATTCCTACCAGGAGTCTTCCAGCCAGCACAGAAATAACTTTGGATCTGCCATCAGCTATGGAACTAATATGCAAATGAGCTCACTCAAAACTACAGAGACATGGCAGTTTGTAGTTAACACCTGGTTTACCCAGGGAAACTGCATGAAAAATCCAATCTTTTCTAGAAAACCAAAGTACCAGGATTAATATAGATCCTTTGGCAAGACGATAATCATGGAGTCTAAATCTAAAGTTTCTCATGTATTCCTTGCTTGGACATAAAAGTTAGTTCTCTAAGACCAAGAGTTGATCTGAGCCCATAAATGCACATAGAGTGGTTTATCAAAAGACTTTGGATAAGTAGTCAAATTCATAGGACACATAAGTCAAACTCAATACTATAACCAGTTTAAATCTCAAAGACTTCCTAAAATGATATTTGCACTGAAGTAAGACTGAGCTTAATAAAGTGTATCTATGTAGGATATAGGTTATTTTTGACAGTTAGCCTCATAGGATTTTTGAAAGTTTTCTATTTTGCTAAGTTTGTTTTATCCCAAAGACTTTACATAAGTTCTGAGTTAAGACATAGAACAGAAATTGTGAATGAGTGCACAAGGGGAAAACAGAAAACAATGTAAGACAAACTCGGAAAGGATAGATATACAGAGAGTGATGGGAAGTACAGAGAAAAGACCAGGTAGGAAGAGAAGACCAGACAGATTGTAACGCACAGCACATCCAGCCTGAAGATCCAGCTTCTCAAAGAGTTAATTTTTCTACCCTTCCATATCCTAGCATGCTTTTCATGAAGCACTCGAAATGATCTTTACTATGGGTAAGGTTGAAAAGGAGGAGAGAAATAAAAGACAAGACCCAACTTTAAAAAATAATATTTTATCAAAAGATTTCTTAAATCACCAGGGTAAAAAAAAAAAAAAAAAAAGAGTAAAGTCATTGTGATGATTAATGTGGATTGTCATCTTGATTGGATTGAGGGATGCCTAATACCTCAGATAAAAAGACTTCTGGGAGTGTCTTTTAGGGTATTTCCAGCGACTTTTGCATGTGGAACAGAAAACTGACTGGGAAGACCTGCCCTGAATGTGGGTGGTACTGTCCAATAGGGCAGAGGCCAGGGAAGTATAAAAGGCAGAAAACGGATACATATCCTATTGGTTCTGTACTCTAAGGAACCTGGATTGATCCATTTTCCTTATCATCTGTGCTACATGTCATTATCAAGCAGTTGCCTCTTTGCCTCCCTTTGTATCTTGATGTCCTGACCAAGGCTTTGTGTCCCAACTCTAGAGTATGTGTGTTCTCCAATCACACATGTTGTTCAAATGCCAGTCTGTTCTAATCACTCTTTGCTCAAAATATGTTAAAAACTTACCACTATCTTAGAATATTTTGAAACTCATTTAGTTTGATTTTTATAATGGTTTCACCTTTTTTTCTTTTTAAGATTATGTTTTACATTTAAAGATGCCCTATGGTCTACCCTACAAAGTGTCTCTGCATTGGTCTTCCATGACAATCAAACCACTCTCTGCTCCAGCAATGCCCACAGCTCAGAGATCCCTCAACCACACCTACCAATTAATATTGGTGTCCCTTGCAGTCTGTCCTTGGACTTATATTTTCTCACACTCTTCTTTCTATTGAGAACAGCATTTTCAAGATTTAAAACATATAGTTCAGTGCCAATCCATCGGGATATGAATTCTAATTCTAGGATGTACATAGAAAGTAAGACTCTCTGGAAATATGACTGTCTCTGGATCTCTCCTCTGAATTATAAATTGAGAATGATAACCACCTTCCTCTCAAGGCTGCTGTGCACTTAATTGATTTAAATTATTACAAGCATTCAGGACAATGCCTGGCACACAGGGTTATTAACCCTTTGCCAAGATCATAATGATGCTTAGAAAAAGAATAATCTTTTCTAAGATCCACTCCTGTATCTTCTTTTCATCAAGAGAATAATGTTTGATATTTTCTCCTCCAATTTCTCAGCAGTCACTTCACCCCTGCATGGAAAAATTCCTATTGAATACCATCCCGTGGTCCTTCTGGAAAAATTCCTGTTGGATATCATTGCCTGGTCCTGCCAGTAGCACTTTCACTAAATATGCCCCTATCTGAAATCCTCACGTTTTTTCTTATATTATTTCTCTTTATCTGTTTTCTGGTTCTTAAATGATATGACAATGTTTACATTCATCCAATCTTAAAACTTCTTGACCAATGTGTGTTGCTTTTCCTTCAACTTCCCCATCCCATCTCTAAATTCTAGATATGTTTTCCAATTATGCTCCCAGATATATCTACTTGTGCTAACTCCTTTTTACTGCTCAAGTCCAGACACTCATAACTATTTATCTGAATTATTGAGACTGTTCTTCCTCTGTCAATTCTCATGTCTCTTCAACCCATCTCCTAAATGAGGATGTTCAAATGCCAATCTGTTCTAATAATTCTTTGCTCAAAATATGTTAAAAACTTACCACTATCTTAGAATATTTTGAAACTCATTAATTTGATTTTTATAATGGTTTCACTTTTTTCTTATTAAAATTATATTTTACATTTAAAGATGCTCTATGGTCTACCCCACAAAGTGTCTCTGCATTGGTCTTCCATGACAATCAAATCATTCTCTGCTCTAGCAATGCCCACAGCTCACAGATCCCCCAACCACACCTATCTTTCTCACCACGTTCTGCTGAATAGAATATATTTCTCCTTTATCTTTGTTTATCAAAATTTTGCACAACATTCAATACCCTCTCCAAATTCCCTTTCTTCATGAAGCTGTCCTGATTTGGCTCCCTGCTATATTAGGTTCAACTTGTTGTTGCTCTCTCCAATACTAGCATTTATTTAGAATTGATCAGAGTTGCTTTATTAAACTATGACAGTCAACTATATACTCTAAACAGAGCTACATATCTTAAGAGATTTATTTGCATTACTTACAGTATCCCTATAATGTAGGTAAGTAAAATTGTCTCTATTAACACATACAAGAAAATTTGAAAAGATTATATAAATTGCCCAAGTATATTCTTAGTAATAGTCAAAAACAAGGAAATATGTGTGCCTCTTAAATTTGTGCTCATTTTGTTCTCATTTATTTCAGTGTTCTTTAAAGGATCACCTACATCAGAATCACCTACTAAAATGCAAATTCCTAGTCATAGGGCTACTGGGGAAGGAATCAGAAATCTGCATCTTTAATAATTTCCCCAGGTGGTTCTTATGCACTATGAAATTTGTAAAATAGGGCCATAGTTCATAAAACTTCTCTTTTATTAGTTCTATTAGTGTATGTATTAAATTCAGTAGTAGTCTACTTTCTCCAGGGCAAGACTCATGTCTTATATCCATGCGTAGCTGCCAGTTTATAGCCTCATGCCTATACATAATATATAATCAATAAATTTTGGTTGAATTATTGCCAATTTCTGTGTTTCATCACAGGAAAAACTATGAAGAACTCTTGACAGTAATATATTTTTCTTATGTGGCCAGCATGGGATGGGAAATATATTTGAAGATTTGGCTTAACATATACACATAAACATACCCACATATACATTTTAATTGAAGAACACTTGGGGAAAATACAGAAAAACAGAAGAATGAAAAAGATCACCGAAATAAAATGTATTTGTCATACAAATATAATTCTTAAGGAATTTCTCCTATGTATATGTCAGTGTTATACATAGATTTATACATAGGTTAAACCTTTCTTCAAAAGTATTTTATTTATTTATATATTTATATATATATATATATATATATATATATATATATATATATCATGTACATATAAAACTTAGATATGCAATGTTTGTTTATAAAAGTGGAAAATAGTGATGTTTTTGTCAATTCGTATTTGATGCAAAATCTGTCACCACTATTATTTAGGTGAACTTGTGTATCAATCTTTTCTTTGCAAAGTTATCTCCCTGTTCTAATAAGGCTTCTGAAGTCAGTGTCCTCACCCTTTTTAAAGAAGAATTGCAGAAGTTTAGATGAGAAGCAGACTCTTATGGATTTTTTTCTTTTAGTTTATTTGCTGATAGCAGGAAGTTTCACAGAACCTATATGAGAAGGAACTCTCTCATATAAATGAAATGCAATATACTACCTAGGTTAACAGAATATGTCTCCACGAGGGTTTTCAGAAGTGAAACAACTGCAACTGTCACTTGAGACCTGTATATCCTCCAGGAGAACCTCTGTTTCCAGTTGATAACAAAAATGTTGATGTTAAGGGGTAGGTAATATGGCTCATCTGTAAAACGTTGACTCAAGAATAGAAGTTATTTTTTTCTGATTCTCTTCATACATCTTAGGGAAACTCATACTTTCTAAAAGAATTTAACTGCCTAGGAATGGCAAAAAAGATACATTGTACTAGTAACTACAAATGAAGTTTTAAAGGAAAAGATGGCAGATTCAATATCTCATTACTTCTTTCTTCTCCCCAAAATCTGCTATATGGACAGTAAAAAGATTAAGAAATAGAACAAAAAGTACAAAAATAAAAGGAAAGGACATGGTAGCAAAAACTTTTTGGAAATAGTAGGACAGATGGATGGCAATTTACTTAGCAGAAGTATATTTCTACTCAAGTTCCAGGCTAACAAGGAGAGAAATCAAGAGGCAACACAAATTATGCCAAAATGTTCAGAGAATGTCCATTTCAAGTACTTCTGGGAGTAAGAATTTAAAAAAAAGGAAAGATAGGGTTGAACAAATATATTGGGTAAAGTCTAAAAAGATAGAGCTTTAAATTTCTTCCATCACCCACACATCAGGAAATGGAGCCTTCCACACATCCACATAGGATCAGGGGAATATGCAATCAAAGAATAATACAAAATGGTCCTCTGACTCACACCATGTACAAAAATTAACCCAAAGTAGATAGCAATTGATATATAAGAGCTAAAACCCTGCAACTCTTAAAAGAAACAGGCGATATTCAGGCCATTAGATTTTGCAATGGATTTTAGATTGACATATCAAAAGCATGAAAAAGAAAAGAAAAAAGTGGGTAAACTGGACTTTATCAAAATTAAAAGCTTTGGGGCATTAAAGGACTTTATTAAAAATGAAAAGATGAGATATGCAATGGGAAAAGATATTTTTAAATTATATATCCGATAATGGTTTAGAATCTAGACTATATAAAGCACACTTCTAAGCAACAAAAAGACCATCTAATTTAAAAATGAACAATTTGATAATCCAAGTGACTCAGAAGATTGAGGCAAAGGATAACAAGTTTGAAGCCAGCCTAAGCAGCTTAGAAAGACCCTGTCTCAAAATAGAAAATAAAAAGAGCTGAGAATATAGCCCAGTGGTAAATCACCCCCATATTTCTCCAAAGAAAATATAATCATGACCAAAAAACATGCAAACAAATCTCTCAATAGGGAGAGATTTGGGAGTCATTAGGGAAATGCAAATTAAGACCACAGTGAGATACTATTGTGTACCCACTAGGATGACTATCATTAAAAGAGAAGAAAAGAGGGAAAAAAAAGAAGTGTTGGCAAGGATGTGGAGAAACTGGAACTCTCTCATGTTGCTGGTGAGAATGTCGAATGGTTCAGTTGATGTTGAAAATGTTTGCTCAAAAAGTTAAATATAGAATCTCCATGACCCAGCCAATTCACTCATAGGTATATACTCAAAATAATTGAAAACAAAGTACTTAAACAAATACATGGGTAGGCATTGTCAATACAGCAGTATTCACAGTAGCAGAAAGGTGGAAATAACCCAATATCCATTAATCGATAAATGGATAAGTTGTGTACATACATGGAAAATTCTCTAGACATAAAAAGTAACGAGAAACTGAACATTGTTCAACATGGATGAACCCGGAGAACATTACAAAAGAAGACAGACATAAAAGATCATTATTATGAGTGTTTAGGATAAACTATCCAGAATAGTTAAATTCATAGAAATAGAAAGCAGATTTCTGTTTGTCACAGACTGGAGGGAAAAGTCAATAGTAACTGCTTAATGGGTTTGAGGTATTTTATTTTTCAGGAAAATAAAAGTATTTTGGAATTATACACAGCTGTTGATTTTGCAACATTGTGAATGTACTAAATGACATTAATTTTACATTAAGGGAACTTAACCTCAAAAAACTGTTATATAAAGGATCCCTGGACAGGAGAATACTAGGCACAATTATGGTTTGTTTTACCATTGCTAAAACAGGAAAATAATGTTAAAGTAAATTTACATATTAAATATTGAAGTCCCCACTCCTCATCCCCAATTTGGATGAAGAATCTGACAACAATGGTTTTAAAATTTCAAGCAGAAACATAAAAGATTCCTCATGAGACATATAACTAGCCCTTGAAAAAATGACCTAAAAATATGAAGGAAGCCCCAGGCAAAACTGTTCAACTAGATCATCCTACAGCAAAGTCCTCAGTTGACCCCACTATCAGACAAGCAGCTTATAATCTTCTTCTTGCTATGCAACACAGGCAACAGCAATGAGCAAACAAACAGAGGGGAAAGTTTTGTCAGGTGAAAGACGAACCAAAACACAGAGTTGAAGAATCATGGATCATAGAGGAGATGAAAAGCTACCAGTAACATCTTTTGAATAGGAGACTATCCATGAAAAAAGAGCAAACAATGCCATTGATATGACTTTAGGGGAAAAAAAGAACAATAACAAAGAAAATCTGATAGGAAAAATGAAATTCTCAAAGGAAATGTTGAAAACTAAAATTATGCAAAGTTCCAAACAAGTAGAGAAAAATGGTTTTTAAAAGTAGACCATAATGTTCATCACATTCCACTATCATTATCCAAAGTACATGTATGAAGACACGAATTGGTGTGAATATACTTTGTATACAACCAGAGATATGAAAAATTGTGCTCTATGTGTGTAATAAGAATTGTAATGCATTCCGCTGTCACATATAAATAATAAAAAAGTAGAACATAAAACAGAAAAGAAAAATCATCTGAAAAGCAAGTACCTAGAAAGAAAAAAAGTGAGAAAATGGGGGAAAATAGATAATCAAATACTTAAATTAAAAATAAAAAACTAAATATTTAAGATCTCTTATTTCCAGATTGATGGAAGCCACTAGCAGTGGATAAGCACTGTGGGAAAGACTCACTCCAAAGAGCATTATGAAATTTGGGAACACACAGGAAAGAAAATCTGTGATATTTATATGAGAAGAGGTTAAGTACAAAGGATAAAGATCAGTAACACTGGAAAAGAGAAGGCAAAGCAATAATCTTTTATTCAAAATTCTGAGAGAAAATGATTTCCATCTTTGATTCTGTCCCCCAAATTGTAAAAGTGTTGATTTGATGATATTTTTAGTAATAAAATACTTTAAAAGAATATCATCACTGCACCTGTTCTCAAAAAAGTAACAAAAGAAGTGCTCTGACAATATCAAAATATAAACCAAGAAAGGGGAAGGCAGGAGACTCAGTGAATTATGTTTCCAACCTCACATCACGGAGAAGGTAATTTCCCATATAATTATGATGAAAGATACCAGAAACAGCTGTGCAGCAAGCTTAGAAACAACAGTGTAGATGGAAAGGTCAAGATTCAGCGGGAAATCTATCCACAAAGATGAATTAATAGAACTCACGATGAGTTTCACAATAATGAGGAAAACGCACAATTGGGAAAAAGAAAGGGATGAATTGATGATATGTAACAGAAACTTTTTATCTTTTGGAAAAACCAAAGTAAGAGAGAGGGAGGAAGGGAGGAAGGAAGAACAGAGAAAAAGGCAGGTCAGGCCTGCTCAGCAGTGCATACAGAATATAGTCAACGTCAGGTGAAGACAGGGTACTGATAAATACAGAATTGTGATGTAATGATAGTGGTGATTGGTGAAAAGAAATCTGTGATAGAAGTGGTGGTGACAGTAGCTGGCATTAGAAGATGTGAAAGACAATGAGAGTCTTTTGCATAGAGAATAATTCAAGGTAATATGTCCAACTCAAAAATCAATAAGCAGTAACTTGAGTGTCAGGGAATTTTCCATATAATTTAAAATAATTTTAATATAATTTAAAATAAAATATAATCATATATAATAATTATATGATATTATAATATATAATATCTTAATATAATTTAAAATAAATAAAATATTTTATCACTAGGTTTCCCATGGGGAGAGAAGGAGGTTACAGAAAAACAAAGGGAGAAAGTTAGAAGGACCCAAGAGGTAATGGATTAAAGTCAGAGACATTATTAGGAATGCATAGTTAGCTTGTTGTTGACCAAGAAGGCCTTAATCATTCCAGGAGTTAGACTAAACTTTACATGGGTTTTCCCCCACCTAATTAGGAGCTCATCATTTCCCTTTACTTAAAGCATTATGTAACATTATGTAAATTATGTAACATTATGTAGATTTTTTTTTTTTTTTTTGCCCCACTGAGATATAAAACTTCCACATTGGTCTAGGAATGTCATTCTTGAGGATCCAAAAGCAATCATTTTGAAATGTAATCATTAAAATATTAATGTCCCCATCTTCTGGTCTTTGTGAGAAAGTAAGAGCCTAACTATGATAAGCATCAATTAGCAAAGACAGATGACCTAATCACACTGACCAATCTTCTCCCCAACTCTCTTCAGAACTTTCCTCTTGCTCATCCCATTGCTTAAAGATTTTTCCCAGGTTGGTCAACAGTTGCAAAGTAATAGTGAGATTAACCATCTTACTGTGCAACAGAGTACTAGAACTTATTACTCTTATCTAAGATTATAGTAAAGTGTTGTCCATTTTAAAATAGCTAGAGGGGACTTTGAAGGTTTTTGCCACAAAGAAATGATAAATGTTGAAGGTAGTAGATATGCTAATTACCATGATGAATCATCACACAATGTGTGTGTGTGTGTGTGTATATATATATATATATAATACATTTCACCTCATAAGTATGTACAATTATTTAGTTAGTGTCAACAAACAAATAATACAAGAAAAATATCTTTTCTTGCCTTTTGTTTCAATGGAGTTGAATTTAATCTCTGTCCCCAGTGCACTTCCATGGACATCATGTGGAAAAAAGTATTTGTCATATTCAACAAATATCAGGACAGTGACATTCTTGATGATATAAATGATTACATGTAGAAATATTGTAAAATATGTGTTTATATATACTTATGTACAAGAGAGAATGAGGAATAAGAATTCTTCATGTGATGATGGAGGCACAGAAGGCCCCTAGTTTGCTATCTTAGACTGGAAAACTAGAAAACCCAGCAATAATTCAGTCTGAAACCCGAAGACCAAGTCTGAAGACCTTGAGAATCAGGAGTGCCAATGTCCAAGGGCAGGAGATGAGAAATGCCTCATTTCAAAGAATCGTAAAATTCACCTTTCCTTCACCAATTTATTCTGTTTGGGCCCTCGACAGATTGGATGATGCCAGCTCACATTGGTGAGGGTGATCTCCTTTACTTGGAGACGCCCGTACAGATGTACCCAGAGATAATAATATTATATCAATTATCTGGGCATCTCATAGCCCAAGCAGACACACAAAAAGTGAGCCATTCCTTGCATATACACACATCTGTCCTTGTTCAGTCGCTTAGAGGGCATAGAAGCAATGACACCAAGCAGCAACGAAAAAACCACCCAAACCCTGGTTTCTAATACCATTTTCCATTGAAGGAACAAAGTTTCATTAGAGAAACGACTGATTCCTATACTGAGACAGCTAATATACAAGATGATTTTGGAGCATCAGGTAGTAGCCCAAAATATATGTAATGATTCAAAAAGCAAAATAAAATAAAAACATGAGGAAAATGTCAGAGAAATTTAACTGAGGGGCATTTTACAAAATAGCTGACCAATACTTTTTGAAATGCTCAAAGTCATCAAAAATAAGGAAACTCTGAGAAACTGTCAAGAGGAATATGAGGATATTTAGATATAAAGGTAATCCAATATTGTAGGTAGGATCTTGGAACAGAAAAATTGAACAAGGTAAAAACTTTAAAAATGTGAAGAAAATATGGACTAAGTTCATAAGTATATATCAATATTGACTCATTTGTTGGGAAATATGTGTAATAATAATGTAACAGGTTAATATTAGAGGAAAATGGATATGATGTTTATGGAAATCTTACTATTTTTACAATTTTACTAAGACATTTTACACTGTTAAGCTAGCTTAAACTTACTTTTGCTTAAATCCATTTCGCAGGTTAAAGTATATAGACAACTTTAAAAACAAATTTTTTCATCAGTTTCTGTTTTTTTTGTGAGAAAGTTATTTTTATTTGGAACTGTATATTTTCCCCTATAAATAATGTTTGTGAAGAATTAATATTTTTGTACTTCATGTGTTTTAAAATAAGCGTTTGACAAAAGCTATTGGTCACTGTTAGTTATTTTATTAAGAATACGTTATGGGCTGGGGATGTGGCTCAAGTGGTAGCGCACTCGCCTGGCATGCACGGGGTGCTGGGTTCTGATCCTCAGCACCACATAAAAATAAAGATGTTGTGTCCACCAAAAACTAAAAAATAAATATTAAAAATTCTCTCTCTCTCTCTCTCTCTCTCTCTCTCTCTCTCCTTAAAAGAATATTCTATAGGCCACAGAAGGCATATAGGTATGTCCTTTTTTTTTTTTTTTTTTTTTGGTGTGGCCCTGGATAGCATTCAGACAGAGAGGCAAACAGACTTTTAAAGAAAATATATTTGAGATCAAGAAAAACTATTCTGATATAAAAATTATGAAATCTTGGGGAACAAGAAGAGAATTCAATTAATGGCTAGTGCCAACTTAATTTTTTCACTCTATCTTTTATGCTTACACTCCACAATAAATATTCTCACCCACATGGCCAATAAGAAAACTAGGTCTTCCAGACACTAGGTACATTGCCTAGAAATTAGCAGAACTCAAACTACCTGCATTTTTATTGAACTCATGTTCTTACTTAATTCCATTGTGCTGTTGGCACTTAACCCAATTTTTCCCATGTGCTACTACTACTAATGGTACTAGTACTAATAATAACCACAATTATCACATTTCTGTGAGTTTTCACATGGGATCATACTTTGAGCCGTGCGTGTTCTTTATGTCCCTGAGATATTTTTGTCTGTAATTCATTCTGTATAAGAGCTGTATTCTTTTTCACATCATGGATGTGTTACATTTTATTTTCTCACTCTCTTACTCTTGTCATGTAGCTTCTTTCTAATTTTCCTCTATTACAATAATTATTAGCATGAAAAGATACGAGCCATTTTCTCTATTTTGCACTTGGGTATAACTTTCCTTAGAACAGATTTCTGGAAGTGTAACTGTTGCTTCAGAGAAGTCTTTTGTTCGTTCAGAGATATTGCCATGTTGCCCTCCAAAAGAACTTTTCATAATTTGCGCTCACCCTCTGAATATTAAAAAGGGTCATTTTCCTGAATATCACCAATTATTTAAGAGTTTTATCAATATTTTAAGTCTTGGTCCACTTTATATGTAAATATCTCTCTTTTTAATTTTATTTTAAAATTTGTGGCAGAGAAGCTAAATATTTTTTTCTCTCAATTTTTGTTTCTTCTGTGAAATATATTTGTCCCCATACATTCTTCTTTTCCTCCATTACCATGTATAAAACAACTGTGCTGTCACTAGAATCTACCTTCTGCTTGGCATAAGATGCCACTCTCTTTACCACTTAAGAGACATTGCAGTAGTCTTTCTTCTCTCTCTCTCTCTCTCTCTCTCTCTCTCTCTCTCTCTCTCTTTCTTTCCCTATCTCTCCCTCTCTCAATCTCTCCCTCCCTCCCTCCCTTTCTCCTCCCTCCATCTCTCTCTCTGGTGAACTACTACAACCAGTATACACACATGACATAATTCCTTTGAAAGAAATAAATTCTTCTCATAACCCTCAATTTCCATTTATCTACTAAATTCAGGATTCTCCTTCCCTTTCTGCAAAACTCCTTGTAAAAAGCTTCTCCAACTCTCTTAGATCTATTCCAATCAGCCTTTATCTCTCAACACTCTATCAAAATAGCTCTTGTCAAAATCACTCATCAAAAAAGTTTTATTTATCATCTCTGTTATGAAATTCAATGTTCATTTCTCCTTCCTCATCTTCTAGTACCTTTATGCAGCATTTAACACAGTTGCTTATTCCTTCCCTCCTGAATTTCTTTATTTAATGGCCAGGAAATCATTCTGCTTGTTCTTCGAATGTGTCAATTCCTTGGGGGCTCCACGGATGCTCCATTCCTGGGACTACACCTGGGCTACTACTTGGACCTTTTCTCTTCCTCATTCCTCCTCCAGGCTTCCCCATCTCAGCAAATGACGGTATTATTTTTCCATTACTCCAACCATAATTCTTGCAGCTATTTTATCCATTTCTTTCACTTTTATGATTGAATCCATCAGCACTTCACAATAGATCTCTGTTATGAATATGTCCAAAATCTGAACCTCTGCCTTCTTTTGTGTCTTCACCCCTACAGTTCAAGTGACAATATTTCTCATTGGATTACTATAGGAGATTCTTATCTTTTCTCATTCCTACCAGGTTCATCTCCCTACAGTTTATCTTCTGTGAATAAAACAGAGGAAACTTTTAGAAATGTAAGCTATGCGATGATCACATTTAAAAATCTCCAGTTGATTCCATCTTGCTCAGTCTACAAGACACTACATGAGCTTGCTTTCTACTCTTCTGTAACCTCTTCAATCTATAGCCATCCTAGCTTCCCATAAGTCCCTCAGAGAAGTCCCAAATACTCTTGTCTTTGGGTTCTTGCCCCTTGCTTTCTCATTTCTCTCAGACATTATCTTAAATGTCATCTCATCAGTGAGACTGTCAAAAAGTTTCTTTTCAAAAACAATGATTTTTAAGGTGATTCCAAAACTAATAAGAATTCAGGTAATGCTTAAATCTGCAAAGAAGAAAATGTAAACCAAACCTCACATTCCATAAAAAGTTAAGTCATCAGTTTTCCATCTTTGCAAATGAAGATAAACGTGTTTGGAGAAGCTAGAGTGCTATATCTGATGAAAATTATCAAATTTTATTTTTCTTTAATAAAGAGAAAGTGAAGTGAAACTGAACAAATTATTAGACATGATAAATTTTTTTACAATGATAGCTAGTATTTTTCAAACACCATAGAAGATTAATAAGAGAGATTATGACAATCAAGTCTCTTTTGACAAATGTTTCAGATTTTGAGGTCCAATGTAGTTCTTGTTGTGGTAATAAAATTCACATTGCTATTTTCCTTCACTTTCCAATTTTTGTGTTACATTACTGATTTTATATTATCAGATATCTAAAATTTAGATTCAATTCTGTAGCCATTGTTCTCATAGCTCTTTAGATGTAATTCAAGTTTGATTATCAGGGCTTACTATGAGCTTCACCGGCTCTCTAATTCTGATTTAAAAATTTTTGTGTATCCATTAATGCGTTGGCTCTCCTCTCAATATTTTTAAGAAGAGGGTATTATGTTTTTTGACCTTTTTATGTTTGAAGTTGTTTCTCTGCTCACTTTGTATTTGAACTACATGTCTGATCTTCATCATACTTTTCAAAATTACATTATTTTCCATAAACAAAACAGATATTTTGGTAAAATTCATCAGTCTTTAAATCACCTGGAATTTCTTTCTGTTGGGGATAGTTAAAGATATAATTTGCTAATTTTTTCCCAAGGAATAACTAATTTTATTCATATCATTTGATGAATTGGCTATTTTTTGCTACCAGGTTAGAAAGACTCCTATATTTATTATAAATTTAATATAAATTTTCTTTTCCTATGTATATAAATCTGTTTCTGGATCCTATTCTGTTCATTTGCCTGTTTGTTTAGGGTGGAAACTTAAATATATATTTTGGTAATCATATATTTCTGGTATTAACAGAAGACAAATGTGTACATATCCTATATTGTAAAAAATAAATTGGGAATATCATATGAAGTACCATATATTTTGTAAAATTAATGCTCTCAATTATTACTTATCTGCAGAATTTTCTCATATGTTTTTATGTATTTGGTCTTCATAGGAAGTCTGATTTCCTATTGAGGTTTCTACTGGAGTTTCCTTGAAGAGTACATCTAATTCTCTGAGTACATGCCATTCTGTTCTTTACGCTATTAATTTCCTGAGTTAATTTATAGTTATAATCACCTATATCCTACCCATTCCTTAGGAGACTACTCACATGGTTTTTAAATTGATTTTGTTGTTATAATGAATGAGATCTTAATAATATTACTTAATAATATGTTCTTAATACCTCTATCTTGTTATTGGTGAATGTTTACAAAAGCTGCTAATTTTATAAATTATATTTGGATCTATTACAATACCAAATTCTGATTCTTTCTTTACTTTCTTGTTATAGATATTATGTTTTCTTTTTTTTTTTTTCTACCAGGGATTGAACCCTGGGGCACTTTACCACTGACCAGCAGTCACATCCATAGACCTTTACATTTTTTATTTTGAGACAGTTTCTTGCTAAGTTGCTTAGGGCTTCACTAAATTGCTGAGGCAGGCTTTGAACTTTCTACCCTCCTGCCTCAGCCTCCTGAGTTGCTGGGATTACAGGCATGAGCCATCATGCCCAGCTTCAGTTCTCTGAACTTTCCAGGCTAAAATTATATCATCTAGACTTTTCCATGCCAATAATTATGCAGCTTCTTCCTTTTCTTTTTCTATAACATTGACTAAAACTATCCTGATTAGTATCTACCTTATTGTAGTCTTTTCTTTATACACAGTAGTAATTGCTCATTTAACTTAGATTCCTTTTGGCTTCTAGTTGTATTGCTTGTTCTTTGTTGCTATTACGGATATTGTTACAACAATATAAAACAAGTTAACAATTTTAGGTGTTTCCTATATACCAGAAACTGCTTTAAAGTTTTAATCCAATTATCTTCACACATAACTTATAAGAAGATATTATTTTTCATTTGCCAAAATTATTAAGAGCTTGATATTCATCAGGCACCATACTACACATCTAGGATACAATGGAGAGCAAAATAAACTAAACTCCCTGTTTTTGTGGAACTTGCATTCTGTTTATTTATCTTTTTAAATTTAGATATGAGAACATAAATTATTTGCCCACTATAGATCAGAGAGGAAGAAGAAAGGATCTGGAATTCAAATCAAGAAATTAAATTCTATATTTTAACACTTCTAAAACACTGCTCTACATATATTTGTTGACTCTTTCCACCTGACTCTATTAGCTATTTTGATTTGTTACTTCATAGCCTGTTATTCATGGTGCTGTCAAAGATAAATGAAGTTGGACATGAACTAAAGCAGTCAGGGCAGTTTTTATTCAGTGACTATTACAAATTAGTTATTTGCAATAATACTCAGATTACTGAAAACAAAAAAAGAAAAAAAAGTCTAAGGACTTTTTTTAAATACTGGGAGGAAAAGACACTGAGAGGCATTAAGGTAAGTTACCGTTTCCATATAACCAGGCCACATGTACTTGTGAATTGGTGCTTATCCAGAGGGGCAAACCTATCTTAATGACAGACAGCAGTAGGTAACTTGCAGCAAGGCACACAGTTATCCTCCCACATGGGGCTGGAAGTGAGGATAAGAGCTATATTTCTGAGTGTTAGCATTTCAAAGAGGCAACCCTCAGATTCCTCAGGAAATAGTTTGGAATTTGCAGATTTATATCTATAAGGACAAAGGATTTATAATTTCAAGCTTTCTAAAATAAATACTGTAAGAGAGTGTTCAGAGGCCTATCTACCTATCAGCAGACTTTGGCTGAAACGAATAGTAAATTCTCTTGACAGCACTGAGCGTTTTCAGATAGGCATTTTTGGGGGTGGCGGGAAAAGGTAAGGGGTGACATCATAGAGACACAAGTTTAGCCATGATGGAGTTTAGTCAAGCCTCTTTGTGCAGAGGTTCAGATGGAGTGGTTATGTGCAGGACACTACAATTCTCGACACCCATGTCTATTGTGGTGTAGGTTATCTCTTACTCCTGGGTCTGCAAGTTCTTGGTCCAGGAAATGACTCACTTCACTGCTTGTTATTAAGCACAAGTCAGGGAAGGATGGCATAGTTACTGGGTACATATTGAAGATGAGCAATTCTTCCTTATTGCTGTACTTCTGTTGTGCTATTTCCAAACTATCTCTATTTTTACAGCAATTCACCTGCAGGTATTTTAGCAGGTTGTTCTAGTTCTGGCCTTATGTCCAGATCATCACATCCGTGCCTTGCCTTTTGGGTGATGCCAGCATTCCCGCCCCGCCCCCACCCCCTGCACATCTGAGAATATATTTTGTTTTTCTATATCACTGTGGATTAATCCTTTAACTTTTCATTGTCCTCTATATTTCTGTTTCTATCTCTATATGGCTACCTTGAATTTATATTTTATGGAATCTTATATTATTGGACAGAAAAGAACTCAGTACTTAATTCTACCAACTTGATCTAGCCTTTTTTTTTTTTTCTAAGTTTTATTGCAAACTTCTAGAGGAAAACCACCAAACCATTAGCTTTACACCTTCCATGGACCATAGTAGAATCTTTTATTGAGATGTCTTTGGATATTATTTATCTTGTAGACATTAAAATCTTTCTAGTACCCATTGGCCAAGGTCCCTGATGAGGAATAGTCTTAAAAAATGGAATCTAGTTTTAGCATCCCTCAGTCTCAAGAGTAGAATAAATTTTGTCATGTCATAATTGATTGAATATTAAATTATTTTTGAGGATCATGATTTCCTTTTAATTTGATAACACTTTACAAACATGAAGATTGTACAGAGGTACAATCTGAACTTGTTTTCATATCTTTTATCATGGGTCTCAGAGTGTCTAGAAACTCTCTTTGCATCTGAAGGTTATCAATCTCATTTGGACACTAAGGACTTCAGAGTCATAGAGGTTAAGGACAGTTCCTGAACAGCAGAACTGGGTCCACATGCCCCAATCCCTGTCCGGTGCCCATTCACTGCCTATATTTCTTTGAGGACTGCTACATTTATTTGACAGCTGCAGAGCCAGAAGCAGGGTAATTAATAGAAGCACAAAATAATGATCAAAAAAAAAAAACCTTAATCACAAATTGTAATATTTAACCATTTGTATCCGTTCCTTATGTCCCCCAATTAATTGAACCTAATGTTCCTTCTTCAAAAATTGTTTTCATTCCTTAAAACAAAACAGAATGATAAAAAGAAACAATAACATCAAAACTACAGAATAACTCTGATATCCAAAAACAACTGGCACAGATTTGAAGACACAGTCGCCATGAAGTATTTTTAAATTGTAAATGAATTCTCTCTGCACTCCGTTTTTTTCTCTTTTCCTGACCCAGAAAACAACAACTGTACTTTCTTACATATTAAACTGTCAGTTTTAACACTAGTTTTTACTTGGCAGTAGGTTGTTTTGTTATCCTACTCTTCTACCCATTTTTGAACTAGGGAATGAATTCCTTTCTAAAAATTGGATATTTATGAAAATTTAAAACCTAGTGCATGAAAGTGTGTGTGTTATCTTTCATCTATGGAGAAAAATCCTCGGAGGATTAGGATAAGGAACCCATCTGTACCATGTTCTCTATTCCGTTAATTCCCTCCAGCTACCCACAGAGGTGGCAGAGGACAGGTGAAATCAGAAGCAGAGCTTGCTATCCCTCCACACATTAGATCTTAATAATTGAGAAGAAATAACAGGAAGAAGCAGAAATGGAAACGTCTGGACTTTTCAGAGTTTTATCAAAAATGACTTGTATCGACCTCTGTTCTATGCCTTTCCTGAACAAAAGAAGGTATGTTTTGTACCAACTATGTGCTAAGTTTTAAAACTTGAAGAATCATCCATTTTCATGATTTTTCTTTTCTTTCTTTCTTCTGCCCAAATAAGTAACAGTATCAGCATAAATAAAAACAGCAATAGGAATAGCCACTTAACATTCTTTTCAAACTTTATCACTGAAATAAACACTAAAAAAATGCCATTACAGAGAAGATCATAGTGAGCGTGGTTAGGAATATCATACTTGAGAGATTTGGCTGTTATCAGACTGAAAATATATTAGCCGATGTGGATTTGATGCAGTAGACTCAAAGGAGGGGGAATCTATTCTAGACTCTTCTTCAAATTTGTAGCAATTCTTGCTAACAGGATGACTTTATTTTTAGAAATTGTGAACACTTTAGAGGTTGATTGAAAAGGCCAATTACATAGTGTATCTATACGTTTGTTCTGCTTGCCTCCCAAATATTTATTACAGGAAGGTTAATAGAAAGCCTTCTTTGTTGTCAAACTTTTATGATCTGCTTTTACTGCTCATCAACACTCAACATTAAGAGCTACGTGACACTCATAAAAAAAAATAAAGATAAAAATAAGAACAAAATAGCAATTATTGATGACTTTAAGTTGTGCTCCACAGTGTATGTTCTATTTAGGTAGGCAGCAATTATTGATATAATACCACATCCATTTAGTAATTAATATTTTTTTCTTTTGGTTTTGGCCACATAGGAAATTTTATAAACCATGGAAACAAAACTCTCAAGTTTGTACCTATATAGTAATTAATGTGCAACTCATATCCATATTAAAATGAGTCTGATATTATCTACCCACTTCCTTGGAGCCAGCCTTCTCCTTGATCTTTTTCAGTCTCTCTTCCTCCCTAAATAAGATATTTAAACCACAGTAGCTTAGTTCGCTGAAGATCTCGCCTCATTTCTCTAAAATCCATCTGATGTCAAGTACATTTTTCCAGTGGTTTGTACTCTGTGCTTGACTGAATGCTCACCCCTGAATTTAAAACAAATACACACATTATGTAATGTTTTTTTTCATACTTTCTGAATTATGAGGTCAAAATACCGGGAATATTTTCAGTAATTAAAAAAAAATTGGACTTATATAATATTGCAATTAGTTGGCTCACATAATAAAATGAAGACAGGGCAGTCTTCTAGGGTAGTTGATTGAGAGACTCCACAAGTCAGGGGTCTAGATTCCTGTTAGCACTCGCTGCTGCTAGACACTTCAGGACTTTCAGGGTCAGACTGTTTCTCCTAATGGCCTTAAAATAGCTATGAGGAGGAGGAGGATTTACATATTTTCTTCTTTATATTCATAAGGATAAAAGGACACACTCTCTGAAAGCTATCCCTGTATTGTAAAAGTGAGTTTTCCCCCAAATTTCTGCCAATATCCTTGGCCAGACTGAGGCCACATAATCGTTTCTGATTGATTCCAAGAAAGGAAATGGAATTTTGTTGCTTTGGATTTGTTTTCTTTTTTAAAAAAAGAAAGTTCATAATTTTACTGATTATTTTCTTTATGTAGCTTTTATTTCCTCAAGCTTCCTTTTATATATATATATATATATATATATATATATATATATATATATATATATATATATATATATATATTATACTACAATTTTATGATGACTGATTTAAGGATAGTTTTCTACAAGAAATCTACAAAGTTCCAAAATGACTAACACATAGGGGTGGTTCTTTGGCTTAGAAGTAAATACATGAAAAAAGGGACTGGCAAAAATGAAATTTAAAGACTATAAGTTTGTAGAAGTTAAGAAATCTGTCTCTTGAAGTGGGTGAGGTTTTTAAATTTTTTATTGTGTGATGAGAAATTAATATGATAAGAGTATTTATAATGACAAATAGAGATCTGATACTTAGAAAATTTAATAATACTTGCAGTAAGGGGATTTCCTTGGCATTTTGACAGAAAAATCAAACCAGTAAAAAATGTACTAAGTGTCTAAGATGCCATGGTAATGCGCTAGGAATTGCAGAGCATAGCAGGCAGAGAAGATAGAACCACACCTTAAAGAAATTTACATTTGGAATATTCAGAAAACAATATGAAAAATTAAAAAGCCATAGCAAAGTAGTTAAATAATTGAAGACAGCCTCTTCAGATGTCTTATAATTAAATATATTATAATTTGCCAAGGAATGACCCTGATTATAATTTCTATTATAGGTCATAAGGAAAAATCATTAATGGAACATAAGAAACTCATTAATTAGAAAGTTATTATAGATCAAAAACATGAGTTTTATCTTTATTGATAAGGCGATCAAACTTTTAATGAAGAAATAAGACAAATCTTATACAAACTGAGAAAGTATAACAGGGGGAAATACTACATTAGGAAGCTTATATATCACTGATACAAATGTAGACAAAGAATGTGGAAGGAAAATTGCAGACAAATGTTCCTCCAGAATATAGATGAAATATTGTAAAACAATGGAGGCCAACAATGTATACAAGAAAGATAATATAGGTGACTAAGTTGGGCTTATGACAAGTGCACAAGGCTCTTTTAATATTTTAAGATCCATCCATGTAGTTTTACCACACTGACAGAATAAAAGAGCCAAATCACAATAGATACTGAAACATCTGACAAAATTCATATATATCCATTTAAAAAAATCCGAGTAAACTAGGAATGAAAGAAAACACCCTCAACTAAGGCAAAGAATTGTTCTTATAATTTTTTCTAGTCAACATTGTCCTGGTGCTTTCAGAAAGTAGAATAAAGCAAGGAGAAAAAAACAAAAGGACCTTCAGTAAATAAGAAGTAAAAATGACTTTATTTATAGACAATATGATTTAAACAATCATCAAAACATATTTTGATCAAAAGTAGCTTTTTAATTAATGAATTTCTGGTGTTCATTTAATTATTTTTTTCCTATGATATTTAATAATCAGTGTAATTCAACAGGCAGATTATAATCTAATTATAAGATATCAACTGTGGCTGTCTTCAACTATTGTTCAATGATATAGAAAATCCCAATAAAACTATTTTAAAACTCCTTGAATTTACACATGGACTTAGCAAGATGACAGAATACAAAGTCAATATTTAAGAATCAATTGTATTGCTATTCCTGGCAGCAACTGATTAAAAAATAAAATAATATCATTGGTACTAGTACCGTAAACCACGAGATACTTAGAAATAAATTTCATATAAGTTCAAGATTCCTTCACTTAAAATAACAAAAGACTTACAGAACTTTCCCCCAAACCTGAAAAACTGGAGAAATAAACAATACTTATTAATTTGAAGTTTTCAAATCTAGTATTGTTTATTATTAAGATTTAATTCTCCCCAATTTGATTTAGTGATTTCATGCAATCCAATCAAAACCCTCATTCATTTTGTAGAAATAAAATATTTATGAAACCCATTCTGTAGACTCTCAGAGCATTAACCTCCAGGATGTATAAAGGACTCAAAACACTAATACCAAATCAAACCACGAATAACCCAATCCATAAACAGGCCAAGAAACTGAACAGACACTCCACAGAAGAAGAATACAATCGATCAATAAATATATGAAAAAATGTTCAACATCACTAGCAATTAGAGAAATTCAAATCAAAACTATTCTAAGATTTCATCTCCCCTGACAGAATGGCAATTATCAAGAATACAAACAACAATAAGTGTTGGCAAGGATGTGAAGGGAAAGGCACACTCATACATTGCTGGTGGGATTGCAAATTAGTGCAACCATTGTGGTATGGAGGATCCTCAGACTTGGAATGGAACAACAATTTGACCCAGTTATACCAATCCTTGATTTATACCCAAAGGACTTAAAATCACACATTATGGTGATACAGCCACATCAATGTTTATAGCAGCTCAACTCACAATAGCTAAAGTATGGAACCAACCTAAGTGCCCTTCAACAGATGCATAAAGAAAATGTGGTATATATATGATAGAATATTACTCAGCCTTAAAGAAGAATGAAATCATGGCATTTGCCAATAAATGAATGGAGCTGGAGAATATCATGCTAAGAGAAATGAGCCATTCCCAGAGAATCAAAGACCAAATATTTTCTGTGGTATGCTGATGCTAATTCATAATAACCAGTGGGCTGCGGGCTATGGAAGAATAGAGTTACTTTAGATTACGTAGGGGAGTGAAGGGAGGGGAGGGGGTATGAGAGTAGGAAGGGCAGTAGACTTAATCAGAGATCATTACTCTACGTACATATATAACTATATAACTGGTGTGATTCTATATCATATACCACCAAAAGAGAGAGAAATTTTCTCCATCTATGTGTGATGTATCAAAGTGTATTCTACTGTCACATATAGATAATTAGAACAAACAAAAAATATTTATGGAACCTAGGATTGTCTAAATATCTTGGAAAAGACACATTTTAAGGACTTTCGTAACTATTATTAAAAGTTACTCTGAAGTTACATTAATCAAGACAGTTTGGTGTCAGAAATAAATTTCACATAAGACATAACAATAGATGTACAATTCATTGGAGCAAATTAGGAAATCCAGAAACAGATTAAAACAGCCAACTGATTTTCAATAAAGATATCAAAGCACCTTGATGAGGGAACAAACTCATTCAACAAATAATACTAGTTAAGAACATGGGGGAAGAGGTTGAGCCTAATACAATCTCACAGCACATGCAATAATTTATTTTAGAATATCCCTAGACCTAACATGTAAAACTTAACACGTAGAGTTTCTGGAACAAATCATAAAAGCATAGCTTCATGTCCTAAATTAAGCAAAAATATCTCAAGAAGGAAGGAGGGAGGTTTAAAGGGAGGGAGTTGATTGGCGTTTATCAAAATTAGGACTTTCTGGGCTGGGGTTGTAGAGTACAGATCTAGCATATGTGAGGCACTGGGTTCGATCCTCAGCACCACATAAAAATAAATAAAATAAAGGTATTGTGTCCATCTACAATTTTTAAAAAAGTGAAAGAGAGAGAACTTCTGCTCATCAAGTTTTACATTGATAAAATAAAGTCAAACCACAGGCTTGGAAGAAATATGTTTTTAAACATGTATTATACAACAGATTTCAAATCAGTTCCTATAAGAATGTAGAATGAGCTCCTGTGGATTAATAACATAAGGAAAACAACCCAAAAATTTTAGATGACTTTGAGACTTGCATACATTTTTTCAAAAAAGAAAATCATATTGGTCAATAAGCATATGAAAAAGGCTCAACATCATCACTCACTGCAAAATACAGATTGAAATTTTAATAAGATACTTTTTTAAAGCCACCAACATGGCTCAAATTAAAAGATTGATAATATTTGGGGGAAATGAAGCACCTGGTATTCTCACACATTGCTGGTCTGAGTATAAAACGTAATTCCCAGCTTAAAAAGCTATTTGATAATTTCTTACAAAGTTAAGCATACATCTTTACTATAAACCAGCAATTCCGTTTCTAAAAATTGTTTTAAATGAGAATATGTTCATACAAAAGACTTCTATAAAAATGTCCATAGAAGCATTATATATTCAAGTAAATAACCAGGAAAAAAACCCCAAAATACTCCAACATCCAGCAACACAAGACTGAATAAATAAATCACAGCATATTCAAACAATGGAAAACTACTCACAATGAAACAATTACTGATATATGCAATGATACGGATGAATCTCAAAACTATTGTATGGAACAAAGGAATCCTGACACCACAGTACATGTCTTATATTGCATTTTTATGAAGTTCTAGAAAAAACTCGTTCATAGTAATGAAAACCAGAAGTGATTACTTCCAGTGGAGTTGAGTTTGGAAGCAGGAAGGAAACAGGAAGACATGATAGAAATATTCTATACAATGAAGTGGCTGTTGATTACATGGTTGTATAAGTTGTCTTAACTTGTCCAACTGTGTACTTAAGATATGTGCAATTTATTGAACGTGAATTACATCTTGTTTTTTTATAAAGATATAAATTGTTGATGGAAATTCCACATAATTCAAGAAAAATTTGGAGAAGGCAACTCTCACAGTTTTCTACAGAACATGACCTGTTGACAATAATAGAACCCATAGGAGAGTAGGGTATTAGAATTAGGCACAGATTTCCAAGGAAAAAGTGACCAGGCATAAACTACAGATGTAGGTTCCACTCCTGGGCGTGACCCAGGCAAGCAGACAAGTCTTTTGCCTTTTAAAATTTTTGAATTTTCTCATCTATAAAATTAATGTGATTGGATCTCAGTGCATTTTGATCTTCAACATAGTTTATCTGTCAATACAAAGTATGGAAATCACAATGCAGAAGTGCTCTAGCGGAAGTGGTATGGGCTTCCAGCAGTCTATTGAGGGCCTCTGGACTTGGCTGCAAAGGCCCTAAAGGCCCTCTGTCATCATGTGATTGTAAGAAAGACAATCTAAACCCCTGGTTATACAAGGTTAGCCAAATAATAATTAACCTGCAACTTATATTTAATGTATCTTCCATATTAACATATTCCTATTATGTTTAGTATATCCAAATTATTTTCACAATTTCATGACACCAAACTAAAAACTTCTGGAGGAACAATAAGAAAATAAATGGACCTTCTACTCAAAATGTTACTAGTTAAGTTTGTTGGGGGTTTATGGGTTATGGGTGGGTGGAGAGGGAAAGAGAAAGCACTTACCCAAACTAGATTTTTTGTTTTTTCATAAAAATCAAAGTATTCACCATATTCTTATTTTCCAGGTGGCCTTTCTTCAACAATATTGAGCAAGGAAGCAAACATCTTCGAAGGCCTAAGGACTGCAAAAGTCTTCTTGAATTGTGATTTTTATTAAGAGACAAACAGTGCTGTGACATGGAATAAACTATATAAACAAAACAGCTAAATGCTGTTATCTGAAATTAGAAGCACATACTTCAAATAAAACTTGAAATATAGCCTTTGCATTATGCAAATAGGTTTACTGTCAAACAGGCAATTAAAAAACTAAAGTATAGTGAACCAAAGCCACATTTATTTTCTAAAGCTGGGATGAATAACAAGCAGATTCTTTTTATTTCCTTTTTTTTCCTCTGTCTTACAAAGAACACAAGGGCAGAATGGTGTTCACATACTGAGCAGTACATATTTTCAAACGACACTGACACATCTTTATTGTTCAGTCTGTGAGTAGGAAAATCACACCACCTTTTTTCCATTTGTGGACAGTTAGTTTGGCTGCTCGTGTTAATAGAGAGCATCTACCTGAGTTAATTCACCGTTTAGTGTGCTGTGTGATAATCCTCACAGTCAACAAGGCACACTCCACAGTCAACACTGCATTATCCCTAGGCCTGTGATGAAGTCACTCAACAAATAAAAGCCCTTGCAAGAATCCTTTCCTCTCACAATTAAAAACTAATTATGGGTTGAAAATAAACAGTGTGTCGACTTCATTCATTATGTGCGCAAAGAAAGCCTGACAAAGCTCATGGATTTGTTGACTTGTTTTCTTTTGGTTAATTTCACCCTGTCTGTTGACCACTTCACAAAGGCAATGGTAGCGTAGGCATCTGAAGACTGTTACTGAGCACAGCTGGCTAATAGGAGCACAGGAGACTATCATTTGCCCAATAAGGGCTCCGAAGACACCAGTGACCCAATTAGTGAAGGAAAATGAGTTTTCTATTGCTGAGACATTTGCTGCAAATATAACCTCTAATCTCCTCTATTAAATGGAAATTAAAGATATGTGGAATGTAGTTAGTGTACTCTATTAATTACAAATATTTATAAGTGTATCAGTCTATATTAAGAGCTATTGTGCATACTTGACAGGTATCCTTATGTCAATTATTGATTTTTTTCACATTTTGCATAATGAATTGCTTTTTCCTTTTTGTGTTTACCAAATAAGACCATCAACATAAAATTTTAAGCAAAGCAATAGCAATCAACACAGTATGGTATTTGCCTAAAAACAGACAAACAGACCAATGGAATAGAATAAAGGCCTAGAAGTAAACCCACACTTTAAGAGCCAACAAATTATCATCACACTAAGTACATGTATGAAGACACTTTGTATACAACCAGAGATATAAAAAATTGTGCTTTATATGTGCGATATGAATTGCAATGCATTCTGCTGAAATATATGACAAATTAGAATTAAAAAATAAATTTAAAAAATATTTACATAGGTCAAAGCTGTGGCTTGATAACCAAAGGTCTATTTCTTTGGTCTATTTACTATAGATCAATGAGAAGTTTGCTTGTAGAAACCTTTCAGAGACCCCAGATTCACCATCAGATAGGGCCTCAGTACTTGATATAGTATCTGGCACTTAATAGGTCAATAAATGATGGTTAAGTCAAAGAATAAATAACTGCATTAATATATGTAATTTTTGGTCTGTTTCCTTCTGTGTGTGTGTGTGTGTGTGCGTCGGTGTGTCTGTGTGTGTGTGTGTAGTTTTATTCATTCATTCATCTGTTCTTTTGTGTGTCTTTCTTCTTCTCTCAGTTATCGTAATTTTCTTCAAATTTCTTGAAAACGTCTCGGATAGTAAATATAAAATATAATATTAATTCTCCGAGGGCTTGAAAAACAGAGCTCTTCAAGGAGTTAATCTCAAGAATTTTAATAAAATTAATTCTATACTTAGTTGCTTACTTCTTGGTCCATGACTGACTATGTTCTGGGTAACTAAGGCCATCAAGTAAAGAATGAAGATTAATAAATGCATATCTAAATGAATGATGTACACTTATTAATCAGTGTAGGCTGATACTCCACTACCTAAAATACCAGATGTGCCTCTTTCTTGGCTGATGAATGATTTTCTTCCCTCCATAACAATGTTTGCCATGTTTGAATTCAGTGTTTTCTAGTATTTCGTGCCCTCTGGCAAGCATCTTTAAAACAAAACAAAACAAAAAAATGGAATAAAGTGTCCTTGACTGAGAATTTAAGAAGAAAAAAAAATAGGTGTTAAGAACCCACATTGGGGAAAGGATAGTCTTTTCAACAAATGGTGCTGAGGGAATCCACACACAGAAAAATGAAACTAGAACCCTCCCTCTCTCTCCCCTTATAGAAAAAAAAAAAAAACCTCAAAATGGATTCAGGACTTAAGTGGAAGACCTGAAACAATGAAGCTTCTAGAAGAGAACAGAAAAAAACATTTCAGGACATTGGAATGGCAAGGAATTTTTGGACAGGACCACAAAAGCATAGAAAACAAAAGCAGAAATAGACAAATGAGATTACAACAAATTAAAAAGCTTCTGCACAGTGAGGAAATAAACAGAGAAAAGAAACCTACAACATGGGAGAAAATACTTACAAACTACATATCTGCCGCAGGGAGTTAATATTCAGAATACTAAGGAACTCAAAATAACAGCAAAAAGATAAATGACCTGACTTAAAAATGAGCAATAGACCTACATAGATATTCCTCAAAAGACAACATACAGCCAACAAGTACATAAAATAAAATGCTCAACATCAACAATCATCAGGAAAAAAAAAAAAAACAGATTAAAACCACAATGACCTGTCACCTAACTCCAATAAAAATGGCTGTTGTCAAAAATACAGCAAGTGCTGGAAAGGGCATAGAGAATAGGACCGCTTGCATGCTGTTAATGGGAATGTTAAATTTAGTACATCCATTATGGAAAACAGTGGGGAGACTGCTCAAAAAATTAGAAAGAACTACCAGATGATACAGCAGTCCCATTTCTGGGTATACATTCAAAGGAACAGAAATCAATAAATTGAAAAGGTATCTGCATTCCCATGTTTATTGCAGCCTTATTTATAGTAAATAAGAAATGGAAGCAATTATTTTACCCACCAACATGAATGGATAAAAATGTGGTACATATATGGAATGGAATAGTATTTAGCCATATAAAGGAAATCTTGTCATTTGTGACGGCATGAAAGGAACTAGAAGTCATTGTGCTAAAAAATATAAGCCAGGCACAGTAAGAAAAGTCTCACTTACGTGGGATTTTAAAACGTTGATCTCATAGAGTTTGAGAGTAGAATGGTGGTTTACCTGAGACTGTGGAGAAGAGGAGGGAGGAAGGGGAAAGGTTGGTCAATGGGCACAAGGTCATACTTATATGGGAGCAAGAAGCATTGATCCCATCACACAGAAAAGTAACAATCAATAACAATTATATTCTCTCATCAGAGGTAAGCATTTTTCATTTTGGATATGGTAGGCTTAGTTTTTATGCACTTAATCTAGGAACAATTCATAATAAAATTGTCTCTGAGGCTAGGTGAATCAAAGGCTACAATAGGTACCAAAAGATACCGGAATATTTATATACTTTCAGACAATAATCCACTCCTGGTAGCTTAGCCTAATAAATAATCATGAAACAACTTATAGATGAATTAGGAGAGAAAAAATAAGAAATAAGTAAAAATGAATGAATCAAAAAGTTAAGATGAAGGTAAAATAATAAAAGAACATTATGGTAAATTTATTACACAAAGTAGTATTGTGTATAATCACTAGAATTGGGTCATAAATCTGACTCTGATTTTAGCAGAGATCAAGGCAAAAAGGGAAATAAATAATATCAAATACAAATGGGTAGAATAAGGCCCATCCCTCTTTCTGATATTAAGATTGAGGAAGAGTTCTCACACACTCAGCCTTATGAAAGTGACTCTCTTTAATAAGCTTAAAGCATCCTTAAAAAATATGCTTAACACATATACTTTATTGAAAATCAAAAATTCTATTCAAAAGTGTAGTTCAGTAATTACAGGACCAAATTCAGGAACTAGAGGACCAAATAACAGTAAAAGTACTGAGATATCTGATGGTCTTGTTTGAGCCACAGGCAAATTTAGAACATATAATTGATGGATTATTAATTATTTAGGCTAGAGGCTTTAAAAACTGCCATGAAGAACTTTCAGCCTCTGTCATAGATGCCAAAGAAAGAGAAAGAGAGGAGATAGGGGTAAATATGGTGCAGTTTGGGGATTCTATTCCAGTTTCATTCAAAACAACTTCTTACTAATTAGTTATATATTGGGATTTCTCATTATTTTAAGATAGGATTCATGGAACAAAGTGGAATACTTGTATTGTAGTATTAATTATGGCAAATAAAAAGTTATAATATAAAAATCACAAAAATGCAGTAATAGTTAATCAATAATGCAATATAGATTCATGTTTTGTTTTGTTTTGTTTTGTTTGTTTTGTACCAGGGATGATTGAATTCAGGGGCACTCAACCACTGAGCCACATTTCCAGACTTTTTTTGTATTTTATTTAGAGACAGGGTCTTACTGATTTGCTTAGGCAAGGCTAAGTTGCTGAGGCTGGCTTTGAACTTGCCATCCTCCTGCCTCAGGCCCCAGAACCAATGGGATTATAGGCGTGAACCACCATGCCCAGCTCAGGTTCAGTTCTAAAAGAAGAATCATGCATACATAATTTTTGGAACTAGGTTTCAAATTCAATCACAATTTTGACAGATGAAAGAAAAGAGAGAACTCAATTTCAAGATTCAGCGTCCACATGAGCCAAAATGCTGATGCCCTTACAGGTGGTGATTTTATAGAATAAGAGAAATAGAGAACATTTTTAGGAGATACTAAGAAACATAGAAAATAGCATGTATAGGATGTTTACAATGATGTGAAAATGTGACATGATTGATAGAAAACACACAAAGATGAAATTATGGTGGTATAATCCCAAGGTATTCTTAAACATTCCTTTAGAAAAAAAATCAATGATTCAGACTACATAAGCTTTAAATTAAAACACAAACCATTATACAATAGAAAAAAGGTTCAACACATGCAATTGTAAAAAGCTTAATACTCTTATTAAAATTAATAATTACTAAGTGATAGGAAAAACAGATTCAAAATTTTCTAATCTTGATAATTTGAAGTTTGACTAGATAAAAGTCATAAAAATAAACATTATTGTAATTACAGTCTGCCAAGAATCTTTTAAATTTCCTTACACACGTAAACTCATGTAATCCCCATAACAATCCTTGTGAAGTAGGTAGCATCTCTAGGAGTAGGAGTCCCAGGAATATGAAATTACTTGCCCAAAACATCTCTCTGGGAAGTGAGGGCTCCAGGATTCAACCCCAAGCAGTCTGGCTAGGGAACTGATGCTCCTAAACCAAACTCTAACTGCCTCCCAAATTGTTCTCCAGTTCCTCCCCAGCTCCGCCCTATGACATAACAGGTCATGCAACAATCACAGAATCTCCTCCTATCTGTATGCCATTCTACAATTTTCTAAATGTTGCTAAATGCATTATCTGATTCTCAGGGCACTTTTGAAGGCACAGATTCTATTCTCATCCTGTCCTTCTATTTTGATTCTACAATTGCTATTGCAATTCATTACTTGATATTTGCAACAACTTCCATAGACTTGACCTGCTGGTCCCTCATTTCATTGGACACACTCTAGTTCATAGGGCTTGGTTATCTGGATTTCAAAAAGATTCCTGGTGGGGTTGTTAAATTCCATAAATCACGGGGTATCATTCAAAGAAGGAATCAAACCATCTACTATAACATCCTAATATGTTGAAACATTTAGAGAGAAAACCAAATTTACAAATGAGTGGCAGACACTGCATTAAGCTTTAAATTTTTCTCATAGTACATAAATATAAAAGTGATAAACTAATCAGACAAATATTCTAACATCAATCATAATTTGAAAAATAAAGGTATAAAAGTTTAAGCTATGATTTTAACTATCACTTTATTACTGAGAAAAATTATATATATATATATATATATATATATACACACACACACACACACACACACACACACATACACACACACACACACACACATATATCCCAGCTTGAAGCCAGAAATCCAGGCTCCTAAGTAAGGCTAGTATATGCTCTGGACAATGGAATTCACATTTGAGAGGAACACAGGAAGCATAAAAAGCCTTTGTGTCAAGTAACACTTTAGAATTTACCTATAAATAGCAAACAAATGTCTTTATACATACATTTAAAAAAAAAAAAAAACAACAACTTCATGTCGTTAACACTTTTTATAGTTGAGACCCCAGGGATCTGAACAGCTAGAAAGTGACAGGTCATAGCACCATTCAAAATGCAATGCTCTTTCTACCCAGCATAAAGCCAAAGCAACTATCAATAGAGCATTTGCCTTAACAATAACTAAAAATGGCTTTCTTTAAAAAGTGAAAATTCATAGGACATAGAAAATTACTGGACATAAGAAATAAAGAGAGAATATGGGAAAAATTTAGTTCATATAACTCAGTTAAAGGTGTGAAAAAGAGAAAATTATCACATTTTCTTAAAGTTTCAAATCAGGAATAATTAAAATTGCAGTTGTTAATACTTCAATATTATAAATTAAATGATGCCTCCACCTCTTTTGAGATTAAAATGAGAAAAATCATCTTAACTTTTTAGGTGAGAGTATTATCCAAAAGTTAGGAAAATAAACTGGTTTTGCTTTTGCCTTTGTTTTCAACTGAACAAATGTTTATTTTAGGGAAAAAAAAATAAAATACAGACACTTGAAAATTGAAAATTAAAGAAATCATCTCATCTCCTAGATCTAGATAAACACTACAGTAGTGACAATATTTATAAGATACTTACATATGCGATTAGTATTCTATAAAACTTTTTATATATTGACTCGTTTCATCCTCATAATAAAGCTCTGAGGCATAAACATAAATGGTACAGCTTCCTCTTCACAGCAAAGAAAGTGAGCCATTGAAAGGTTAAAAAGATTTGCTCCAAGAAATACAGCTGCTAAGTGGCCTCAGGCTTCAAATGCAGGCATCTTGGAACTGGATCAGTCATTGTTGGCACTATTTTTTATTGATGAAAATCTATTTTCACGTGTATCATGAGCTTTAAGGCAGTATGGAATGTGGATGTACAGGTTAAATATTATAGGAGCTAGGCAGGTGACGAAGTTCAGAAAAACTCATAACCTGAAAATATCTTAACATTTTAAAATTACGATAACATGGTCTACCAAATCAACCAGCTATCAGAAAAAAAATGCAAAATAAATTTAATTATAAATGGGAGAAAGATTAGTTCAGTAGTTCCTGAAAATGAGGTCAGTAGAAACATAATGGTACATAACAATATGGTTAGGTTTCATATTAATTTGCCTCACTTCCATCAATTCAATATTTCCCACTCAAAGTACTCTCAAATAATCTCAAAATCAATAATTGATTGAAATTCAAGTTGAAACAAAATAGAACTTTTATTTAATTTATTATGTACACTCTCATTTATCTTAGGACAAAATCAGTGGAGATCTAGCTATAAAGTTACAAAGTTCACTTTTGAAATGAAAACATGGAATTTCACCAGAATGAGAAGTACATTAATTTTGTTCTGCTTTTCAACTCTGCCTTAGTAGAGCTACCAAGGTACCTTTCTTTTTACTTCAGGTATGTCAACACAATACTTATCACTAAGCAATTCAAATGGAAAATACTACACATGAATAAATATTGAAATTAAAAAATATAACTTGAGGGGCCAGGGTTGTGGCTCAGTGGTAGAGATCTTGCCTAGCATGTGTGAGAGGCACTAGGTTCGATTCCCCGGCACCACATAAAAATACACACACAAAAATAAAGGTATTATGTCCATCTACAACTAAAAAAAATCTTAAAACATATATAATCTTGAAAAGTTCTTGATTTTCAGATGGGAAATTTTTAAGCATTTAAAAGTTTGATAGAAACTACTAGATAATTCTTCTTTGAGGAATACATATACAGAGTTATTCTATAAAGCCATAATTAAAGAGAACTATTCTTAAATTCCTACACATAGCATAGTCAGTCTGCATTCTGTATTTTAAGTTACATGAACACTCAATTTCTCCATCCCAAGTTTATGTCAGATTATTTGCATTATTAGGAGACAAAAAAATTTATAATTGTGTTTTAAAATATCTTTAAAAAAAGTTGTGTTAGCTTTCTGTTGTTGCAATGAAATACCTGAGAAATTCAACTTATAAGGAAGAAAGATTTATTCTGGCTCATGGTTTCAAAGGTTTAAGTTCATGTCCACTTGGTCCTATTGTCTTCAGGCTTATGGTAGGCAGTATATCATGCCAGGGAGCACTTGTTCAAACAAAGATGCTCAATATGGCATGCAGGAGGCAAGAAAATTTGAGTATACCCCCAGCGATCTAACTCTCCCCACATGGCCCCAACTCCTGAAGGTTCCCCCTCTCTGTGATAGTGCCACAGGCAGTTGACCAAGTCTTATCTGATAGCTGGTTGGTTTGGTAGACAATGTTCTCATGATATTAAAAAGTCAGATATTTTCAGATTATAAATTTCTCTGAAATTTGTCACCTGTATAGCTCCTATAATATTTAACATAGGAGAGCTAAAGAGCTCTCCATCTTCACATAGCTAATTATTTCCTTAATGCTCATGATACATGTGAAAATCAACCCTCCTGCCTCAGCCTCCCAAGAACCTGGGACCACCGGCATGTTCCTCCATGCCTGGGTATTTAACCCAATTCCATTTCTCCCTGGGTACCTTGTCAGACTATATGTCACAGGCTCCCTTGTTGTCCTTGCCTGTGACTGAATTCTAACATTAGGAGTTTCTTCTATTTCCAGGCCTGGCCCATAGAAATCTCTCTCATATCTAACCTTCTAAGTGTTCTTCTTATTACAGTTGAGTGGAAAGGAGAAGATGTCCCATCAGGGGCACTCTGGAGATAGGTCTCACCAGCCCACAAGAGCCGATTATTAAATATTCAGGAATGCTGTAAGCCAAGGGTTAAACTGTTGATAGTTGGAAACTGACCCTTGTTGAAGTATTTTTTCCTAAATAAATCAGCAAATGCCAATGTATTAGGCTCTCTCCACTCCTCTCTTCCTCTCCCTCTCTTCCTCTGTCTTGAAAATAATTTATTAGCATTTCCACTATCATCACAGTGGTTTTATAATCTGCACATGGAAGATGACAGAGATAAAATCTGGAAGGAACTTGGGTCTCTGTTATACCCCCAGGGAAACAAACTCCTGACCAATAGCACCCACATTTGATTGCTATGTGAGTGAGCTATGGGGATTCCAGGTGGACTCCAAGCCATCTTAGAGCCCACGTTCCCTGTCTCATTAACAGTGCCCCATTCATTGGCAGAATTGGCTTAGTTTGAATGACTATAACTCCAGCAAAATAAAAGTATAAAATATTTGTTGTGCTAAGCTACTGAAAATTTGAAGTTTGTCAATAATATCTTAACTAATACATTAGTTAATCATTTGGATTTACAACAAAGAAGCTGATACTCGGTCTTCATAATAATTTTATAAAGAAAAGCAGTCAGCCAGCAATTGGGTGATATGTACCCCATATCATATGTGTGCAAATAAGACACAGAAAATAAAATGATTCACTGAATTGATAGTGGTAGAGTATCAGAAGTTGCCCTTACTTGGAAGCCAGGGCTATGAAAACAACTCACCTGCAATTTCCAATAATTTTTTGAACACAGTGTTTGACTAAATTACCACAGTTATCCTTTTGTTCATGGAGACAGACACGTTTGTATTTTCTCAGCACACACCAATTGAGGGAAAGATAAAAAGGTGTAGATGAGTCCTGAGGGTCATATAAAATTTATTTAGCATAGTTCTTATGTCTCTTGGGGGTGTTTTGTTTCTCAATCCAAACTGCAGTTGCTGCTTCAAAATGTTAACAAATTAAAGCCACTAGTTTCACATCAAATACAAAGTCCCAAAGTTTCGTTTTGGTTTTGCCTCTAGCAACTACACAATGGAGACCTATGACTGGAATAGGTAGTGTTTTATCTAAAATCACTCAGAACTATACGTTGATTGACTGTGAACACAAAAACTCAGGCCTGCATATGCACAAACAGCATGAGCCCATGCCCTTCAAAACAGCCTCTGAATCAAAGAGACCCTTGAATACTTGATGACAAGGTTTCTCTTGTCCATCTTAATGTCTGAATTATTCCCTCCACTGGCTTATATGCAAACTCCTATACCTTCATGTTATTATCGCATAGTTATCAGTCAAAATTCTTAACAATCTGTTCCCATTCTGTTTTTGACTTACAATTAACATTTAGGTCCACTGCATGCTTTTTTCACATCAACTAAGTTGGTCCTCAGAGGAAACATATAGAGCTGGTTTGACTTGTATCACCATTAATGAAGAAACAGATTTTGGAGAGGTTAAGAAGAGTATCCAACTTTCCATAGCTACTTAAGAGGCAGAATTCAGATTTTAAACACACATCTATGAGATTTTAAAGCCCAACATCTTGGTTATCTAATACCCTGTCTCCTCCAGAGTTTCTTCCCCCATCTCCCTCTGTTCCTCACTAGTTACCTTTCTTGTGTTCAGATTGCTAACCTGCACCATGTATCATTCCACTACCACATCCTACCACCCTGGCTTTACTCAATCCAACTTCACCTACACAACTTCTCCTTTTTATGTCTACTCAATTTTCAAAACTTAATTCACATTACATCTTGCCCTCAAGTTGTCTTGTTTGCTATTTCCATGATTTATTTCTCTCAATTCTGAAAGTATGATGTGGTAAGCCATTCTTATAGACCATGGCCGCCATTAGAAGATGGCGCCAGCTTCCACTGTGGCCTGTGATAAACAACTCCTTTTATGGAGAGTTGGCGTGCAATCCCTTACCACCCTATGAGAGAGATCCACGTGGTGGCTTAGGATTGGGATGCGGGGGGCTTTATTAAGCTGTGCTTGGGCGTGTCGGGGCGGGCGCTAGAAGATGATACATGACTCAAGGCCTGAATAAACTGCTGAAAGAAGAATCCTGTGTCGTGTTTTCCCTTGCCGGCGAGGGGTCGAGACAGTTGGTGGCCCGCACGGGGAACATATTCCTCGAACCCAGGATCCAGAACTTTCAGCAGTCAGGGTGGTTCACCAGTAAGTTCCCAGGTAAGTGGGAATCCACAAGTAAGTAGCGGGACGCTCCTCTGTAGAAAAGGAGAGAGC
>NW_025999977.1:20914714-20959932 GCF_001458135.2 Marmota marmota marmota | reverse complement strand
GAGGCAAGGCACTGCACTTGAGTGATCCCTCAACGGACCTCAAGGAAAGCATGTCCTATTGCATGCGGGTTTGACGGTCGGCTGATATGGGATCAGGTCTGGGGAAGGCGCCTCCTTAGCAGTGAACCATACATTGCAGCCACTTCTGCACAGTGGGATAGGACCTCTACTTTCGCCTGCATTGTTATATAAAATAGAAGGGGGAACTGTGGTAAGCCATTCTTATAGACCGTGGCCGCCATTAGAAGATGGCGCCGGCTTCCACTGTGGCCTGTGATAAACAACTCCTTTTATGGAGAGTTGGCGCGCAATCCCTTACCACCCTATGAGAGAGATCCACGTGGCGGCTTAGGATTGGGATGCGGGGGGGCTTTATTAAGCTGTGCTTGGGCGTGTTGGGGCAGGCGCTAGAAGATGATACATGACTCAAGGCCTGAATAAACTGCTGAAAGAAGAATCCTGTGTCGTGTTTTCCCTTGCCGGCGAGGGGTCGCGACAGTATGAGAACCAGAGAGAACTTGAATGAGTAGTTTTAAGAGCTATTGCATACACAGCAGCCAATGGCTATCACCCAGGCTAAAGATTTTGCTGATGTGTCTCACTGGGTCTGCAGATTGACTTTTGCTTTTATTTCTGTTTTTAATTTGAATTTTTTTCTAAAATTAAAAAAAAATTCAACTTTACAGAAAAAATATATATTTTATATATCATATGAATATATATGTATACAAATATATTATATATGTATACAAATATATTTATATATCTGTGTCTTTCTCATTTGGAAAAATATATATATATATATTTAGAAATTAGAAAACAAAGACACAGAGATGCTGAAGTTTTGGTTAAGAGCACCCAGCTGACTTAGCTAGAACAAACTCCAAATACCCACACTCTGAATCTGGTGCTCCTTCACCAAGTTCTATTCACATGTTGCTTGGATTGTTCAGCTACTTCTTTTTAGGTGTATGTAAACAGAGGCATCCTAACTAGTTTTCACATCACACTTTTAAGTATCATCCTTTTTGCTTATATTTTCATAGCACTGATGTTTCCAGATGACAAAGAAGAAGAAAGATAAACAAAAGAAATGGGTTTTACCTAAAGACCCAAAACATGGTTCCTCTCTGGAAAATGCTCCAACTCTCCTGCCCCAAGGCTCTGTCCTGCTGTGGAACCCATATTGGCCATCTTGTGATTCTAGATCACTGGACAGGAGCCCAGAAAGAACAGAAGATCGTTGAAGTTAGGTCCTTTTAGGTAATGGCCACACAAATTGCAATGTATCTGAGGCAGATACATCCAATTCAACCTTTTTTTCTTTAGGTTAAGCCCAATTTTAAAAGGAAAGTATTTGTCAGAATAAAAAATGACTCTAAAGAAATTTGCCATGTAAGACAAAAGAGCAAGTACTGATGATAGGGAAAAGAAAAACACTTATAAAGTTTCAGCTTCTCAATGTATGTTTTTCTTTTCTTTATCCTATACAAGAGACATAGAGAAATGTGCCCATGATGATCCATTCATCATGTTAAAGGAGTTCTCATTTGCTTACACGTTGTTAATAGTGGTAGTCTATTATATTAGACCATTTTGGACAAATAGGAACTTGTTTCTAAATTGAAGATACATTATAACTTGCCCATAAATTGTCATAGTGATCAATAGTCTAAAACCCAGATGGTACACATTTTCCTGATAATTTGAATAGAGAAGAAAATGCATATAAGCATCCTTATGGTTAAACAATATGGTCATATTAACAAGAAGAAAAATATATATATATACTGCAGGTTTCAGAAAGAAGGAAAAAAAATCACAATCATAAGTATAAGTTCTTTTCTGGGAATCCATATAGTAATCAGCAGATAACGGTTAGACCTAAACAGCCACAGAAAGGACAGGAGAAGTGACCTTAAGACCACAGAAGAGCTGGCATTGAGCCTCTTGCATAAAAATAGGACATCAGAGAGCTACCACGTATGGAAAAGGAGACAAAACCATGTCCTCCCACTGACTGACAGAAAGAGCAAACTCCCTCTAATTCCATTTGGTGCCTGAGTATGGAAAATATGTTAGAATCAGAAATTTAAAGCCCAAGCATTCCATCATCCATTAGCAAGAAATTCTGAAAGATACAGTGCCCCAAATTAGCAAATTAATCTAAATATCCATTCTGTAATATCAGTCTTTAAAGTTTAGGCAAAATCCAACCTGAAACTGGTCATGAAATACAAGTTATCCTTAGAGCTTATAGAAAGAACTCCATAAGAATAAGAAAAAATTATCATGAGCTCCTCTTCCCTGGTTTTTTTTATTTACATGAAGAAACAACAAGACCCCAAGTCATCCCCCTCTTTACTTTTTCTAGATGTTTTTGGCCCTGCTTGAGAAGCAGTCCTGGTCTTGTAAATGAATACATATTTTTATACCTTCTTAGTGCTTCTGTGTGGAACCAAATTTTAGGTGATGTGTTGGTTCTGTCATTCATGGAAAAAAGCACAAGATATCACAAGAATGCATCAACTAATATCGGAGATTTCACACCATACAAATGCTTTCTTTGAACATGAAATAATAGAAATAAGTAATAAGAAAAGTACCTCCCTCCAAGAAAGAGTCAAAAAATATAATCTACCTATTGACACAAAGAAGAATTTGTAATAAAATGTATGAAGTATTCAGAACTGTTAAAAATATTAAAGATAATTTGTCGCAATTAGCTAAATAATTCTTAAGAACAGTCCAAGCATGGTGGGGCACATCTGTAATCCCAAAAACTCAAGAGGCTGAGGCAGAAGGATTGCAAGTTCAAGGCCAGCCTCGGCAATTTTGCAAGACTCTGTCTCAAAATAAATAAATAAATAAATATAAACAAAATTAGTAAAGGACTGAGAATGTAGCTAAAGCACTCCAGAGTTCAATCCTCGGTATTATAAGCAAAAAAAAAAAAGAGCAAAAATAAGAGCATTATATCTGTATTTTAAAAAAACTCTTAGAATTAATGAGTATTCAAGTCAAGAAGCAATAAAAAGAATGACAAAGTATATTTTAAAACATAAAAAGAAGAAAAGAACAAAGGTAAATGAAGCAGAGGTTATTTATTCAAATAAGAACAGAAGAAGAGAAAAACAAATCTAATGATTAAAATTAAAGGGCAAAATAGTCAAAATTCCTTTGATTTGATCAATATGAATGAAATGATGGTAAATTAATTATATTTAAAAATTTTAAAGCTGACAGAACAATAATTTTAGTAAGAGAGTAGCAGTGAGAGTAAAAGTATTATCATGTTATTTTGTGTGCATTTAGGAATATGTAATAACAAATCCCATCATTATGTTCAATGTAATGTACCAATAAAATAAAATGAATTAAAAAGAAAAAATAAGGCCATACATTGTGTCAAATTTTTAATTTTCATAAAACAGCTATTTATTACATTTGCTTGTCTTGAAGGGCCAGTATTATAAAGAAAATCAAGCCCACTGCCCCAGGACTTAAAATTCCAGGAGAATGCTAAATTGTGACCTCCCCTGTCAAAATCAAACTGAGGACAGTGAACCACACCCACCTGCATCTGCTGTTACAACTTTCAGCCCAACATTGGATCACACTCCTACCTCTTCACAGGAACCCACAAGCTGCAAACCAAGTTGACGCCCAATTCTGCAATAAATTCCAAGTCTATTTGAAAGTAAAATATAATACTGATTGGGGGGAAAAAAAGAAAGAAAAAGAAAATTCACCAGGATAGAGAATAATCTGACACCAAACTTAAAATAATTTAAATAATACGAAGCCGATTCCCTGACCACAATGAAATTAAACTCAAAATACAAACACAAAGATAAAAAGAAAATCCACAAAACCTTGGAAATGAAACAATACACATCTAAATCGTCCATGGTTAAAGATAAAATTTTAAGGAAAGTGATAGCAGTTAGAACTAAAAAAAAAAAAAAAATGAAAATACAATTTATCGAATTTGTGGACTTCTATTAAAGTAGCACTAAGGAAAAAAATGTTATTCATTACTTAATTTAAAAAGGTTGTGAATCATTAATTTAAGGTTCCATGCTCAAATGAATAAGAAAACATACCCAAAGCATGAAGATGAAAAAAAAATGATAAAAGTAAGAGCAAGTATCGATAACAATGAATAATTGAATCCAAAAGCTGGTTGTTTGAAAAAAAATATCGGTAAAGGTGATAAATCTATAGCAAAAATGACAAAGAAAACAGAAGACAGAAATTACCAGTATCAGAAATGAAGGACAGAACATCACTACAGATCCACAGATGTTAAATGGTTAATAAAGACCACTTCCTTTGACTTCATGCACATAAATTAAACAGGTTGGATGGAAGAGATAATATTTCAAAAGCCAAAAACTTCCAAAACTTGTATAACATGAAATAAATAGCATAAATAGTCCTATAACTATTAAAGATGTTTAATGTATAATTTAAAACCGTCTAAGAAAGAAAGGTCCGAGCTCAGATGATTTTCTAGTAAATCCCACCAAATAAAAAAATAAAGAAATCATAAAGGGCAATTCTAACAGATTTTTCAGAAGATAGAAAAGAAGGGAACACATTCATAAAATGTACATTGCTCTGACCCTACAACTAAATAAAGATTGTTTTTAAAACTCCTATAATCTATTTTCTCCTCTTAATTTAGTGTAACTCTTCAACAAATCAAAAGCAGTAGTATATAGAAGGAGTAATGAACCATGCCCAATTGAGATTTATTCTTGTAATGAAAGACTGATTCAATATTCAAACATTAATTGATGTGATCCATCATTTTTTCATTCCAAAGAATACAACTATATAATCGTATGACTTTCAGTTTTATCACCATGCTGTATAATAGATGTCTTGAACTTATTCTTCCTATCTACTTTGTGTTCTTTGACTAACAATACCATAATCTTTCCCTTTACCTCAAATCTCCCTACTTCTGGTAACCACCATTCTCTTTTCTACTTAATCTATAAAATAAATGTTAAAGGTATTTACATATTACTGAAACCATGTTGTATTTGTCTTTCTGTGTCTGGCTTATATCACCTAACATAATGTCCTCCAGTTTTATCCATGTTGTTACAAATGACAGTATTTCCTTTTCATGGCTGAATAGTGTTCCATTACATATACATACATATTTTCCTCATCCACTCATTCATGGGTGGAGACTTAGGTCGATTCCAGGTTTTGGATATTGTAAATAGCAATTCAATAGATGCCAGTGTGCAGATAATCTCTGATTTACAAGTTGATATCATCATATTCTTGAGGGATTCAAAAAGAGTGGATATTAAATGTTCTCAATGCAAAAATGGTAACTAGATAAGTCAGTGAACATGTTAATTAACTAGACATAACTGTTTCACAATGTATTCATGCATGTTTTCAAACATATTGGCATGATAATTACATACATTAAAAAAAGAATCTAAAAAAAAACCCAGCTTTCATTATACTTAATAGTGATAGAATGTTTTCTTAGTAAGATTAGGAACAAGGTCATGATGATCATATTAAATTATTCAACTTTGTCCTGTAGTTTCTGGACAGTGTAATAAAGCAAGAAAAAATAATTTGTGGCATGCTGATTAGAAATGGAGAAATAAGCCTGATGTGGTGGCACCTACCTATAATCCTAGCAACTCAGGAGGATAAGGCAGGAGGATCAAAAGTTCAAGGCCAGCCTTAGCAACTTAGTGAGATTCTGCCTCAAAATAAAATAAAAAGGGCTTGGGACACAGCTCAGTGGTAGAGCATCCCTGGATTCAATCAGAAGAAGGAGAAAGAGAGGGAGAGGGAGGAAAATGGAAGAAGGAGAGAAAGAAGGGGAAGAATGGGAAAGAGATGGAGGAGGAGGAGGAGGAAAGAAGGGAAGAAATAAAACACTTTCTTCTCATGGATGAGTTTTTACATAGAAAACCTAAAAGAATCAGCAAAAATATTTCTAGAACTAGTAAATGAGTTTAGCATGGCTATAGTACACAAGGAAAACAAAAACTAATTGTGCTAAGATATGAAAGTAATTAATTATTATAAATTAAAATTATAAAAAGTCCATTTACAATAGTTCTAAATATTAAATATAACAAAACTTTTTCAGGATCTGTGGGGGGGGGGTTGTTATTGTTGTTGTTAGTCAATGAAAATGGCTAAATATATTTTAATAAAAGTAACTTCTCACCATCTTTAAATAAAAATGATTTGCATTTTTAATAGGAAGCTTCTGTGGCATCAGGACTTAATTAATTCCTGCTCCACAGGTTTTAGATGCCTCTGCAATACTAACTCCTCGGTGCTCTTAAGACATGTGGGAGACATGTTCTGCTCCGTTGGAAGTCCTTGTGGTAATGTCAGGGGCTTGATTCTTATCTAATGGTCAAACACTTTCAGCTTTGCATCCACTGAAGGGAGATTCCCACGAATTTGACAGATATGTGCTTTTGCTAATGTCAGCATCTTTATCCTATATTTTCCCCAGTATGAACATGTTTTTGTACTTTTTATTCTGGTAGCAGTATGGTTTACAAGGGTATTGCTGATCCCCGGCATATTTTTCACGATCTGCAGGTGAAGGCAGAAATATTTCAGCTGGAATTCTTGATTTAGTAAATTTGTGTGCAGATGAGAGACACCATTCCTTTTGGCACAGACTTTAGTTGACCTGGAGGCCTCTGAACTACTGAGAGCATAATCCCTGCTCTAAGTATAGTGATTGTCTATTCAGATCAAGGCTATTCTTTCTTTAATAGGGATGTCCAATATTTCCAAAGCCACTTTTTTTTTTTTTTTAGTATGACCAGAGATTGAAACCAGGGGTGTTTACCCACTCACTGAGCTACATCCTCAGCTTTTTTATTTTCAGAAAGGGTTTCAATAAGTTGCTTAGGATTTGGCTAAATTGCTGAGGCTGACTTTGAACTTGTGACCCTCCTGCCTCAGCCTCCCAAATTGCTGGGATTACAGGCATACACCATAATGCCCAATTGTAGCACTACATTTAAAATAGCACAGTTCCTCCAATGTATTGTAATATTATGTGCCATTGGCATGTTTATACCCTGCCTCTACTCTAGCCCAGACATCAGGAACCAGTTAGTCTTTTTGATTGGCCTCATTACTCCATAGCAAAGAGACAAAATCTCAGACACTGGAATACATTCTGATTTTCTGGCAAAGCAATCTCACAAAGAACTCGCACACTCTTGGTTTTAGATACAGCAGGAGAACTAATTCACACCTTTTCTCATTCACACCTGGCATAAAAATTTTTTTAAAAATTAAACACCTCCTGAAGGCCAAGTAATGAATAACAGAGCCTACCTTGACAGTGAAAGGGACTTGAAAGTGAAATTATCTTGTATGAAGGCTCCATGATAAGACTATATAATTCATGATTCTCTTCTGTAAGAAATAGTATCACAGAAAAGATTCCACATAATCGGATTTAAATATTTGCTCATTTCTGTACATGCAGTGAATGCACCAATTTCTTCTTCAACCTCATCTGTATTCTTTCATTTCACATTTCTGCATATATATAGATGCAGATGTATATTTGAATCCCCTTCTCTTTACCATTATTTCTGCTAAAAATGAAGCTAGTTATTGAGACCACTGTGTTTGCATGTATTTTTGCTAATCCTTTTGAGTTAGAAGAAAAGAAGAACCACCTAATTTCAGCACTTAGAATTCATAAGTATTAAAAATAAGACAACAGTTCTTCCATATTCCTCCTCCACCACCAAATGCATTATCTGATATTACTGGCTTCATTGCTACATTGTTTATCATTTCTGGTCTTTTTCTTTCTTTATTTCTTTTTTACCCCATGGAAGTGTTGGCATTGCTATTGAACTTTCTATGGCAAAAATAAACAAATAAATGAACACTAATATATGATCTTACAGTATATCTTTCAGAGCACCTGAATAGCACATGCTCCTTTCTGTGTACAGTGTTCTAAGCAATCATAGAGACTCCGTCAGACACACCTCTAATGATAACATTAAGATGTGGTCTTCCAAAGTGCTATTGAATTGCTAGTTTTTCTTTTCTCTTCAAAAAATTATAGTGGATATGACATTGAGAATGGTTCATCTTCGAACTTTAGACTAAGAATAACTGCAACATGATTTCATTTATTATTTTACATTTTTAAATTGGAAGTAGTAAATTGGCATTTGTTGAGAATCTTTTGTGCCAAACACTGAGCTAGCCTTAAGAGTGTGGGCTCGGAACCAAATATATCTCACTTAGAATGCCGACTCATAACTCAGCATATGCTTATCCATCTCATTTGGTTACTATGGACCTTAAGTTACCTAAAGTTCTTACAAAATGTTTGAAAAAAAGTGTGAATTTATGTCAAATATTAGTAAGTCAAAATACATGCTGCAATGCATTAAAAAAAATCTACAAAAAATAACGAAACACTGTGAAACTAAGGAACTGATGGGGAAGGGTCTTAACAATTTAATCCTAATCTAAAAGGAGAAAGGAAAGAAAAATGAAACAACCTCTGACAATGGGTAGCATAAGTAGAAATCAACTAGTGAGTTGTAATACTAAAAAAGAACAATGAATAAACATTATACAACGATTGTTGAAATAGATTAAAAGATTTGTTTAAAAAAACCTCTGTCTTGGCTTTAATTCAGAAGCGGACCCCAGGGACTCAAGTGCAAGTAGCTGATTCAGAGATGGGCAGAGCCTGGGTAGGAGAAGGAGATGTGAAACAGGGAGCATCAGTGAGCTGGCTTCCAGAGGCTGCGACTTGGAAGTGGTGCAGAACACACAACCTGCCAACGTTCAGAGGGCCTGAAGTGCTCCTGCTTCCGTACCTTTGATCAAAGCTTGCCTCTCAGGGATGTTAATTCCCAGGAACTTCCTGACAGCTGCGGTCCTGGGCTAGGTGTGAGGCTACAGCCCGAGGGCAGCCCTCTAAAAAAAAGATGCAACTGTTGGCTGTTAGAAGAAGAGCTGGCTGCACACAAATGCTCTTTTCTTCAAGAGAACATGGATGGAGCCCTCAAAGCATCTGCTATACAACCTACAAAAGATGCATTTTAACTCTAAGGATACAAAATGATCAAAAGCAAAAGGTTAGAAAAAACATCTCAGGCAAATGCTAGTAAAAAGGAATTTACTGGAGTTATACACCTGTATTAATATGCCATGAGTCATACAGGTGAAAAAAAAATCTCAACATAGATATCAATGTTTACTCCTCTGAATAATTACTCTATTCCTTTCAGGTGTCCTAAAGACTATATAGGACAAATCCATGTCTTTTTCAAATATATATTGTCAGTATTAATTTCAAGTGGTCTTTCTGAAATTTTCTAACTTATGACTGACTACAAGGTCCTGTTTTTCCTCTGTATAGGCTCTCAGTGTCTCATTTTCTATACCTAAAAGTCCAAGGTCATATTTTGCTTTCATTTTAAAGACTTCAATACCATTCTTATTTATTTTTACCATAAGAAACAACTGTAAAAATGCTTACTTTTCAACAACCCTTTCTGTGTTTATTTTGCATTCTACTCAATTCTCTTCCTGGATTTATTCACTTATGAATGGAAAAAAATTTATTGAGTTCCTTTTATATGCAAGGTGCTGTTTAATCTTTTAATGGATAACTTCAAATAACATGAACCAAGATCTTGCCTCATGAAGCTTATATTTAATCAAACCTAAAATTAAATCAAAACCTTCTATTTAATTGGAGGAGACATAATAAATAAAAATCAAGTTGATTTGAAGGCTATAAAGTAAGGTGGAAGCAGGATCAAAAGATAGGTGGAAGATATAAGGCTTTCTTTTACTTAAAGTGTAAAGTAAAAGATCTGGGGATATGGCTCAGTTGGTAGAATGTTTGCTTCACATGCACAAGGCCCTGGGTTCAATCCCCAGCACTTCACTCACACACACACACACACACACACACACACACACACGTAGTCAGAAAAGGGTTTATCAAAGAGACAATTTTCCAGCATGGATGGTGCAGTGAGCTCAGGGGTGAGTGTAAGGGATAAGAGAAGAAAAAGTAGGCAAGTTAAATAAAGGATTCAGAGCCTTAATGTGCTGTCAAGAAATTTGCATTTTATGCTGAGTGAGCTGGGAGGGTTTTGGAGGATTTGGGGCCTGGAAGGTACTCTATGGAATTGTACTTCTTTTTTTTTTAATTAATTAATTTATTTTTTTATTGGTTGTTCAAAACATTACAAAGCTCATGATATATCATCTTTCATACATTTGACTCAATTGGGTTATGAACTCCCATTTTTACCCCAAATACAAATTGCAGAATCACATCGGTTACACACTCACATTTTTACATAATGGCATATTAGTGACTGTTGTATTCTGCTACCTTTCCTTTCCCCTACTATCCACCCTCCCCTCCCCTCCCATCTTCTCTCTCTGCCTCATCTGCTGTTGTTCAAGATGGGAATTTTTTTTTTTAATTTTTTATTGTTGGTTGTTCAAAACATTACAAATTTCTTGATATATCATATTTCAAGAAACACTCAGGCTTCTTACAAAAGTGAAAGGATGAAGAACAGTCATAAAGCTTGTAGTGGTTCAAGGTATCAAGAAGGCATGTCAAGCAACTCGACTCTGACTGCATGTCCAAGGGAGAACACACACATTAGTCGAATTGGGGTTTTTAGAGGAAAATCAAGTCTGTGAGAGTAGGAGAAGAATCAGGATGACTCATAAGCTATTATGTGAATGACAGTTATATTTACTGAAATAGGGATGAGTGGGGAAAAAAAGAGAATAAAAAATCAAGATGTCAGTTAATTTGAGATGTCTATCATAAATCTGAATGTGAAGATGGAACATGAGTCTGCATTTCATGGGAAGGATCAGGGCTGAAATGAAATTTAAAGCAACTGGATTAGATGAGCACATGGGGAGAAGATAGAAAAAAGTCTGAGAACTGAGCTTTCATCTTTGGTGTTGAGAGGTTGTGAGGATGAGAAGGTTCACCAAAGGAGATGGAAAAGGAACCACTAAAAAAAAAAAAAAAGGAAATATGACAGAGAATACTGTCCTGGGGGGAAAATGAAGAAAGTATTTCAAGAAGTAGTGACCATTCATGGCCTTTGCTATTATGAGATCAAATAAAATGTGGATTAAGAATAAAGCAATGAACTTTGGCAATATGCGGTTCATGTGCTGACAACAGCAAAATATTTAGTGCATGAAGTGGAACAAATTCTGAAAGGAGTCAGTTCAAGAAAAAATAAAAGAGGGAACATAGAAACAGGAGTACAGAAAACATTTTGGAGAACATTTGGTTTAAAAGGGAACAGAAAAGTGGGGTGATATTTGAATAAAGATATGCAAACAAGATTTAAAAAAAAACAGGATACACAGCAGCATATTTATACACTAATGTGAATGATTAAATAGGAGAAATTAGGAATGTCCTGAGTGGTTCAGAGGAAGGGGTCCTTCACTGCATAAGTGGACCGATGTACCTTAAGTAGGAGCAGGAAGCATCCTTGCAGCTGGAATAAAACCAATAGGTAGTTTTAATGCTTGAACTATATAGGAATTACCTTCTTGTCCTATTTATTTTATTATTGAAACATGATGTAAAGACATTAGCTGAGAATAGAAGGAGACTTTTTAAAGTTTAAGGATTGAGATGGAAGCTGTGTAATAGTGGTCTTAGAAAGTAAGAGAGTGAATTGACTTGGGAAAGAGAATATTTCCAGACAACCCTCATGATCCTTCAAGGTTTGTGGTCATGAATTTAAAGTTAAATTAGCCAGCAGGAATATTTCTCATTCTCCAGCCTTTTTATAGGTACTAAGTAAGGTGAAAGTTGAATTTAGTCAAGGTCGAGGTCTTGTCAAGTTGGTGTGACAGAAGGAGAGAAGAGAAGCAAAGCGGATAGTGATGACTGTGACTGACCTATTGAAGCAAATCCAAGTTAAAAGAATGTGAGGAAATGAGTAATGGAAAAAGGTAATGTGAACACCAATGGATTGGAGGATCCAACAGAGGAGCAAAAATGGAGGAGTGTACCATGGAGGGGGCAGTTTGCCCTGAGATGCTTTGAAACAGAGAGTATATGAAGAATGCATTTATTGAAAATGGCAATATTTTTGGTCTGATCATAGAAATGGGTAGCTGACATGGGTTAAAAGCCAAGATCTTTGGCGGTGAGTAGATCTAGGACATGAGAGATAGTAGTTGTGGATCTTGAAATCATAAATTATAATGACAGGAGTAGTGGTGAAGGACAATTGGGCAAGTACTAAAATTGTCAATGGGAGCAATTGCCCAAAGGATAGCAAGGAGGTTCATGAGGAATCATCTGCTCCTGTGCACTGCAAGGGAGCTGGCATGTGAGAAAAGTGGGAAACATTGCCCAAGAAGAGCAGCAGAGAGCAAGGAGGATACCTATTCAAACTCTGAGTCCAGCGTCACATGGGGTAAGAGAAAACCATTTGAGAGTACTTCAAGGACAAGCAGGGCCCTCAAAGGAGAGCCAGATTGGAATTGTAGAGAGAAGGGAAGTTGAGCCTTACAGAAGAGAATGCGGAGGTAAAAATTTATTAATGACAAACCCTGGTTTATGGAGAAAAAAGTTAAAGTGTCAAGTTTGGACATTAGATTGGGTCAGAGTAGAGGTTGTACAGAGCTACCTGGAGTCCAGGTAATGAAGGATGATCTTTGCTTGAATCTTGGGCTTTCAGAGTGAAGGAGTTGGGCAGAGGGACATGATGGGATTTAGTCCTGATTATCTCTTGGAGGCAGGTTGGACAATCACTTCAATTGTCTGCTACTGAATGGGGCTGGCTTTAGCACTGGGGAGAGTCTTAAGGGAGACCATGGTTGTATGCCAGGAAGAACGGCAGCACAGGGAGAGATGTTTCTCTCTGTCTCTCTCTTTTTTTCTCCTAATTCTGAGGATTGAACCCAGAGGCATCCTCAGCCCATCTTACAGCTTATTAAGATAGGGTCTTACTAAATTGCTGAGGCTGGCATTGAATTCAGGATCCTCCTGTCTCAGCCTCCAGAGCCTCTGGGATGATAGGAATGGCCACTGCACCTGGCTGGAAAAGATGATTCTAAAAACACCCTACTTCATGTGTCTTGGACAGAAATATTTCTCTATGTCCAATCTGACCTCAACTCATTAAATTTTAAAATATATATCTTAAACAGATGTGTTCTTCTATATAAAATGATAGAACATATTGAGTGCTCTCCAACGTCCAAATTAAAGAAAAAATTTATTCTTCAGTTTTGTTTCTAATTCCAGTCAGCCCAAAGAGTAAGAGATTCATTTGCCATGTTTCCTCTCTTTTTTTCTGGGTGTTTTAAGATGATGACAATTTCTAAGGCAACTACTCAAAATAATTTGGTCTCAAAATTAAAGTGAAAAAAATCACTTGACATTTGTGAAGCATCCTAGAAGCTTTTCATTCATGTTCCATCTACCCTGGCCTTCTTTACTTTCACTTTTCTCTTTGAAGAGGACAATGATTTTCAGATCTTATGACTTTTGAAACGCTATTCTAAGACCTTATTTATTTATTTATTTTTGGATTGAACCCATGGGCACTCATCCACTGAGCCACACCCCCAGCTCTATTTTGTATTTTATTTAGAGAGAGAGAGAGAAAGTCTCACTGAGTTGCTAAGCACATTCCTGTTGCTGAGGCTGGCTTTGAACTCTGGATCCTCCTGTCTCAGTCTCCTGAGCTGCTGGGATTACAGGCATGCACCACTGCCCTACAAGACCTTATTTAAATATTATTCTATCCCTTATTTCTAATGCTAGAAATTTAAAGTAAGCATCCATATCAATTAAATATTTATAATTCTGGGGATGGGATTGGTTGTTTTTTTTCTTTTTTCTGGTATTGAGGATTGAACCTGGGGGCTACCTACCATTGAGCTACACCACAGCCCTTTTTTTAAAAAAAAAAAATTTGAGACAAAACCTCACTAAGTCACTGAGGCTGGCCTCAAACTTGTGATCCTCCTGCCTCAGTCTCCTGAGTTGCTGGGGTTATAGGTGGGTTCAACCATAACTGATGAAAATATTTTTTTTAATCAAAAATCATCAAAATCTAAAGAAGAAACATAAAATGGTTGAAAAACGGGACTTTGAATATTTAGGACCTTCACTTCATTTTGGAGGAGCACTTTTGTATTCAAAGCACCTCCAGTCATTTTTACCTTGATATTTTCCAGAGACTGGGTGCTGACTGTAGAGAAGTATATCTGCAAGTTTTCATACAGGATGCAACATTAAGTGCAAAGAGTTCTCATTAGGTTATTTATATTGTAAAATGTTGCACTTCTCAAAATTTAGAGAAAGTTTTTTTCTGTCACTTTTCCTTTAATTTTGATGTGAAATATATTTGGTTTCAATAATAGTTTAATCTCTTATTAAAACTTTGTCATGCCCTTGGGTATAGAACAAGGAGTGGGATAGCTGGGTAAGATGGTGGTTAGATTCCACATTTTCTAAGGAAGCACCATACTGCTTTCCAGATTGGTTGCACCAATTTGCAGTCCCACCAGCAGTGTATGAGTGTACCTTTTTCCCTACATCCTCACCAACACTTATTGTTGTTTGTCTTCATAATAGCTGCCATTCTGACTGCAGTGAGATGATATCTTAGAGTATTTTTGAGTTGCATTTCTCTAATTGCTAGAAATGTTGAACATTTTTTCATATATTTGTTGATCGAATGTATATCTTCTTCGGAGAAGTGTCTGTTTAACTCCTTACCACATTTATTGATTGGGTTTTTGTTTTCTTAGTGTTTTTTGATTTCTTTGTATAAATGTAGGTTCTCTGTTCACCTCATTGATTGTTTCTTTTGCTGAGAAGAAGCTTTTTAGTTTGAGTCCATCCCATTTATTAATTCTTGATTTTCTTTCTTACAGTTTAGACGTCTTGTTAAGGAATTGGGGGCCTAATCCGACATGATGAAGATTTAGGCCTACTTTTTCCTCTATTAGGTGCAGGGCCTCTGGACTAATTCCTAGGTCATTGATCCAGTTTGAGATGAGTTTTGTGCATGGTGAGAGATAGAGGTTTGTTTTCATTTTGCTGCATATGGATTTCCAGTTCTCCCAGCACCACTTGTTGAAGAGGCCATCTTTTCTCCACTGTATGTTTTTGGCACTCTGTCTAGTATGAGATAACTGTATTTACAAAAGACTTAAAATTAGCATACTAAAGCAATGCAGCCTCATCAATGTTAATAGCACCTCAATTCACAATAGCTAAACTGTGGAACCAACCTAGATGCCCTTTAATAGATGAATGGAGAAAGAAACTGTGGTATATATACACAATGGAATATTACTCGGCATTAAAAGAGAATAAAATTATGGCATTTGCAGGTAAATGGATGGAGCTGGTGAATATTATGCTAAGCCAAGTAAGCCAATCCCAAAAAAATCAAAGGTCGAATGTTTTCTCTGATAAGTGGATGCTGAGCCATAACGGGGAGGTGGGGAATCATGGGAAAAATGGAGGAAGTTTGGGCAAAGGGGAGGGAGTGTAGGGAGGGAGTATGGGGGCAGGAAAGATGGTGGAATGAAATGGACATCATTACCCTAGGTACATGTATGACTGCACATATGGTGTGATGCTACATTGTGTACAACCATAGAAATGTAAAGTTGTGCTACAATTGTGTACAATGAATCAAAATGCATTCTGCTGTCATATATACCTAATTAAAATTACTTAATTAATTAAAAAAAATTGTCATTCCTTGAAGAGGGTGGTTCAGGTATGCTCCATCTCTACTCCCTGCATTATTATGTAGTATGTGTGTATGTTATCAAATATAGAATAAATAGAAACATTAAAAATAAGTGCATGCACAAATTTGCATTTACTTTTAGCTTGTTTAATTCACATTGATTTGGTGATTATCTTATTAAAGAATAGTATTTTCTACTATTTCTGTTTGTTTGTTTTTGGTACTAGAGAACTCAGGGATGCTTTACCACTGAGCTATATCCCCAGCCCTTTTAATCTTTGAGACAGGGTCTCACTAAGTTGCTGAGGCTGGCCTCAAACTTGAGATCCTCCTGCCTCAGCCTCCCATCTCCAGGATTATAGGTCTGCGCCGTGGCACACAGCAATAGCCCCTATTTTGATGACTTTTGTATACTTTCATATGCTTATTTGCATATATGGTTATATATACATTTTACATTGACTGTTTGTCTTACATTTCATGTTTATTTGTGATACATTTTACTCTGTTTTCTTCCATGAAACGGAATGCACTTAGCAATGTTTTTTGGAAGCCCAACCTTGTTGCTAGTAAGTATGTCTAATTTTTGTTCACTTATAAACAGTATTTCATTCTAGGTACCACAGATTTTACTTGTGATTCCTTAGAATGTCTACAAAGTTGGCTCCCTATCTTACTGATAAATGATACTTATGCTTCTCTGTGCTCTTCTGTGAGAGTTTCTCTGAAGTATAAACTGCTAGGAGGGAAACTAGAGGCCCTACGGGATAGACATACTTAGCTTCACTAAGTATTTCACTTATTCCCCAAAAGGACTACTCAAATTATATTCAAATCAGCATTGACAGAATATTAATATTAGTAATTACCTAGACAGAAAGCATTGGAGTTGCATGTTTTCATTATTTCAATGGGATACTTTAATTTTGATACCAAATCTCTGAAATTTTTAATACGATTATAGACATGGATGTGGGAAGAATTTTTGCCTTGGCTTTTTCTCATTTACTGTCTACAAATTACACTCTTATTTTTTGTTCAACTCAATCTGTAATATTTAAGTTTCAACTCCTATTAATATCTACCTTTTGAACTTATGAATTTAGTTTCCTTTTAGGTAAATGTCTTTTAAGCTAGAGTTTCTATTTTCATTATGGTCAATATTATATGAAACTGTATATGCTGTGCTAAATATTTCAGCATCAAGATTCATGAGTATATATATGTTAAGTTTTTTGATGTCTTTCATCATAACAGAAGACTTTGCTCAAAGGAACAAGGAATTCTTTTATTATTTGTACATACTATTATGTATGTTATCGTTTATTTTATTATTATTTTATTATTAATTCTTTCATTATTTTTATTATTTATTATGTTAGCAAATATCAGAATCCCAATTTTTCCCCTCATTTCAGTAATATTGCTGAAATATTAATTTCCAAACATGAGATTTCTAGTTTGCTAAGGTATTCTTCCCTCTTGAATATTGTGTTTTCTGTGGTTTTATTTCTTTAGGTGCATACACATCAGAATTGCATCACAACTGGAAATGTGCTTTTACATTTAAGGTTCTTTAAAAAAAATGTCCTGGGCAGGATAGTATCAGTGGTTTTCCCTTTCCCTTTAATTTTGATTAATTATTTGGGGTAAAGACTATATAATTCATAATCCAAATACTGACACATGAGGTTGAAAAAAATGAGACAATTTTAAGAAAAAAATAATATTGGTGATTCAGAAATATTGCTGAATGGTTCTTTGGTGGGTGGTCATTTTTTGCTCCCAAATTTCTATCATGTCTTGAATAATATGTCTTTTAGAGAATGATGTAAGTCAAATCATTTTAATTCATTTTTGGTATGGTTCTTAATACTAGCACAAATTATTTTAAGGTTTGAGATCAAAGAATCAGTACTTTTTTAGTTAATGTCAAAATGTTTTACAAATTATAGATACTGTAAAAACCATACACTGTTTTGTCTATGGGGAGATTCTGCATAAAATAATAAATAGAAGAGTTTATAGTGACATACGTAAAATAGTCAATTGATAAACACAGGGAGGTCCCACGTAACCCACTTATGTGTGCATATGTGGGGTGAGTGGTAATAGTTACACTCAGCCAAGGTCAAGGACAGCTCTGCAGGTCAGACCCTACAAAGATGAAGTGTGACACTTTGGCTTTGTTTATTCTTTGGAAATAGCACTACCATGGTACAAGGATCCACCCATCTGGAGAAGGATAGGAAGCATTTTTACCTTCCTGAAACTTAGATTAATAAACAATCAAAACCCAACTCTGCACTAAAAACTATTTTTAAAAAAAAAAATCACAGTTGGAGCAAATCTAAAACTTCATAGTTATGCCAACTTTGTGGTTTCAGAAATCCAAAACCAAAAGACTAATATTCAAAATATAAATACAAAGGTACTGTATTTCCTAATGTCACACTCCAAACCACATGAGACTTCTTCAAACAACAAAAGCCTGGATTAAAACAAATTTGAACTCAAACCTTACAAAGCATGAACAGAAATCAGCCAGCCAAAATTCAAGAAAACAAACATAAAAGCAGAGAATTAATACACTAGGAAGTTCAGAGAGCAGCTGATTTTAAAAGCTCATGGAATCAGCCTATTTTAAACTATTTGCTTTAAAAGATGAGTCTGAATGTAAAGCAGACTTGAAAATTAAAGGAAACTTTTAGAAATAAATCATTGTATAATTGAAGCTTCAACCTCATTTAACAAATTAAGCAGGCTAGTGACAGCCAAAGAGCCAGTAGGTCAACAAGTACTAGATATTGGGGGGACAGGCCGGAGGAGCAGAATTGAGAGAGCAAAAGATGAAGACTTTTAATTTTTAATTTTTTCCACATTTTTATAGCTGTGCATAAGGATGATTTGTTGTTACATATTCTATTCGGACACAATATAGCAGTATGATGTGGTCAATATTATTCCCCAGCACTTTTCCCCCTTTCTTTCCCCAAGATTTTTAAATATGTTAAAAAAAAGATTAATAGGTGTGGATGTTCATTGATGTAGGAGATAGAGTGAGGAAATGAACTCTAGGTCTAACAGGATTTCTAGAAGTAAAGAAAAAGAATAAATGAAATGACATCAACAATATACCTGTTACCGGAAACACTCAGGAAACACCAAGTCCTTGCCCTCTTTTCATAGACCATGACTTGCTCCCTAATTAAAAATAAATGGAGCTGGGAGCTGTGATGCGCTCCTGCAAGCCCACCTACTAAGGAGGCTGAGAAGGCCAGCCTAGGCAATTTAGTGAGATCCTGTCTCAAATAAGATTTAAAATAGCTGGGGAGTAGCTCAGTGGCACAGCACCTACCTCACCTGCCTCACATGCAGGAGGTTCAACCCTGAGTATTGTCCAAAAAGAAAGAAAGAAAGAAAAATAAATTTAATATTATCTTTATACCTTCTTCTATAGATTGGTTTCATAGTTTATGCCCAACATTTCCAAATTGCTTTATTACTTCCATTTTTTTCTGAAAAAGAAACTGAAATTTGAGAGGATAATAACTTGCTTGAAATCATACAACGGGGATTCAAAGCTAATGTGCCTCCCTCCAAAGCACTGTTTTGTTTTGCTTTTTTACCTCTTAGTTATGATGCCTTCATTTGTACTCTTCTAATATTAATTACGATATTAAATAGGAAAAAGATTACTTCATCAACAAATGGTCATGGAATAAGGACTTTTCTATAGAACACAGCAAGACTCTTTATTGAAAATAGAAATATAGACTAGAAATAAGCAGGGACATGTATATCACATGTTGAATTTATGACATTTTTTCAATGTCGCTACATAGTTATTAATTGGAAAAAGCATTCATTTTCCAGATAATGTCTTCTAAAGAAACATGTCAGCCTGAAGCAATATTTTCCTCATCTTTATGGAAGATAAGCAGGGTTTCTTAATGGATTTGCTGGCAGCCCCTTAAGCCATTCAGCAAATGCTACAATAGACAATTTGTGTTCTGGCTTGCTTTAATCACTTATCAAAGTTTCTGTTGTGTTTGCTCAGTGTGACACTGTTTGCTTTCCAGCTGAATTCAAAACAAAAGATTTGCACACAATCTTATTTATAGACAGTGTCCAAGTTCTTTTGAGTGTGTGTGTGCACATTCCATTCACTAATTTTTCAATATTGTACAACAACTATGTGCTAAGGATTGTATTTAATTTCCGAGGATTAATTATTGTGAATATTAGTCAAGTTTTTGACATCAAGAAGCTTACCATGTAATCAGGTAACAGGAAAAAAATTAAGAAATGACACAAATAAATTATAAATTTTGTTAAGCAGTATTAAGAAAACGTATGATAAGAAGGCTAAAAAGTGCTTTTCTAAGTACTGATCCTAACTAAATACATGAAGCCTTTTCTCTAAAATCTTTTGCACACCAGTGAATGTTACTCTGCCAGTCCTGATGGTAATAGCTATGTAACAAAAGATGAAGCAGCTTCATCACATAGCCACTGAAAGCCTCCAGGAGGCTGGAGTTTTAAATATAGGAAAATCAGAATTGAGCATTGCAATGGGAATATATCTAGGTTTAATTTTCTCTCTCTCCTCTTGTTGCATTTATCTTCCTTATTGTTACCTTTTGTCCCCTGCCCCAGATATCATTTTTATTATGTTCTGATCCTTCACCTACTCAATCTTCAATTTCAGTCCTTGGACCCCCCTCAGTGTGTGTGTGAGTGTGTGTGTGTATGTGTGTGTGTGTGTGTGTGTGTGTGTGTATCTGTAAATACAAAGGCTGGTGCTCCTTCCTATCTCCAAGCCTGGGCTCATACTTTTCCTCCAAAAGTTTTCTCTCTATTTGATCCAGTCCTATTTTTTAAAAGGCAAATTTACTATGCAGTTCACCTAACAAAACATAGCAAAGCTCTTCATCCTTCCATTCACTTATTCAATACCCACCTTTGAACACCCTAGCAATATGCTAGATCCTAAGAAAATAAACCAAAAAAAGAAAATAATGTATCATGAAAATAACTTGGAAGACAGTTGATGAGAAACACTGAAATAGGTGTTTAATGAAGTCAAAATAAGAACAAATGTTGTATGTCTTAAGCAACATGTCCCAGGAAAGAATTAGGATTATTTATAACTGCTTACACAACATTACCCATATTCCAAGGAAATAGTAATGTGTTTATTAATAAAATCATGATAAAATAGACACAAAGAAAGAAACTGTCTTATTTATTTTCCCATCAACATAAAATTCAAACATATTTAACTCCTTTTTACTAATCAAATTAATACTGGTTAGTGGATGGTGAGATTTATTTAGAGGGTTGCAACCAGTATTTTTTAATACATGTAAAAGCATACTTTGTTCCTATGTAAACTTACATTTATTTGCTTATTAATAAGATTTTCAATATTTTCATATATTTATTTGAATTTCTTCAGCTTCTTTCTTTTTCCACTGAATTATTAGTGTTTCTGACACCAATTTATCAAAAATTTTCTTTATGAAATGTTCATTTCTATTACAATCACTTCATTATTTGACATTTTATTTTAAATGCTGTATTTTCACTTTAAATCAAATACTCACACAACATTGATTAAAACACTACTGGCTGCAGCTTATTGACTGAACTCGCATGTTTTTCTCCTTCTCTTTTGAGTTCCCACTAAAATGATGCTACAGTAGTAAAAGGGGCAAAAGAATAAGAACATAAGGGGACCACAGATTTTTGAATATCCAAAATAGATAGAGGCATGTTGATAACTGAAACAAACTGAAGAAAACCACAGCTCAGAAAAGACAGAGGGGAAGTAAGCAGAAGTTGCACCTGCCCAGGTGACGTCCAGGGAGGGTCTTGATGAAGAGGGTAAGAATGGAAATGAAAAGAAGGTTAAGTCTCCTCTTGGGATAATCCCTGCCAGCACCCTACCACTTCCCCATAGCTGTCTACAGCAATAGACGGTTGGTACTAATGCCCAAATGAACAGAAATAAACCTATTTTAAAAATATGTGTGTTAATTGAGAGGATGAGGGATGCTTAGCTCTGGGTGGGATGGGCAAGGACAGGGATGGTGCTGGAATAAAGGGCACATCACTGATGGACCTGGATTCACCACCATAATAAGCAATCCCCACCTGGTCACCCTAAAGCCAGTTCTGATAAACTGAGTAAATACAGAGTGTTTTGTTGTTTTGACTTTCAAAAGTCTTCCTTTTCACATAGTGCAACCTATTGATCTTTGTGGTGGGATAGTTTCCATCGGTTTCTATTATCCTAATTGTATAATCAGTTCAAATATTTCTTATCTTTTCCCAAACATTTTCAGTTTTAAACATTTTAATCACTTAATCCCTTGAAAATGTACTTCATAAAATATCACAATTTGCCCTAATATTTTAAATATCAGATTTTTGACAATGATTTTTGGTGTTTAAAAGAATTATATAAGTCCTTTTATAAACTTTGAATTTTTCTTCAAAGATAGTAGTCACTTTCCATTAAACAGTCTTCTTGACTGTTCTGATTCAACCATAACTCTTAATATTCAAAAAAGCAAATTCCTCCGCATTGTACTTTTTTTTCAAAATGCTCTATTTATTCCATAGGTTAATAACATATCACCAAAATGTTCAAAGCTTCCCATAATATTTTAATCAATACTGTTTTAAAACTATAAATAAATTAAAGAGTGGACCTCATAAGTATATTTAGTTTTCCTACTCAGGAATATGATGTTTCTTCATTAGCTTATATATTTTATCCTTCTGGTGAAATTTTGCCAATTTTTTCACATACCACATATTTTTTTTTCACGGTTATCACTAGTATTTTTGTTTCTGTTGTCACTGTGAAGTGATATTTCTCTGTCATATTATTTGTTGCTGTTGTTATTAAATTTGTATTTTTATCAAAACTTACATTGGAACAAAGACTCAAAGGCATATAACACCAAGAAGTCCTAGGTCACATACCCCCGTCCCCCCAGCTGCACACACATCTCTTATCTCCTGCAGCAGCCACCTTCACCTCTGAACCCTTTCAGGTATTTACTTTCATGCTCCTTTATAATCTGCTTATTTTACTGTTTATTGATTTTCACTTTTAAGATTTATCTATTGACTTCCTCCTATAAAAAAATAGAAACAGCTTTCTTTTATAATCCTTCACCCTGTTCTTCCAACCTCTTATTTTTTATTTTGTCAATATCTATATTATCATATTATATGTAAATATTTGGGACAGCTAAGAAGTAATTGAACTTTCCTGGTTGACTTTTTGTCCTCTCTGATAGTATCATTGTCTTGTTTCAATTTGTTTGTTTGTTTGGGTAGGGTTTGGGGAGACAGTAGGCATACTGTTGTTTTGTACTACTCTTTATCTCCATATTCTTTCCCAGTGATGCAAAAATCCTTTCAAGACATTCAAAAAATTGAGAAGCTATCAGCATTTTTTTAAAAAATTAGACAGACTACAATAGGGTAGAAAATGTTAGAGCGTATTGTATGTGGTAAGTACAAAATTTTATTCATGAATATTTTGCATGTGTTTGCAACAAAAAATTATTTCTTGTGTATGGGTCAATAGAAATTTAAAGGTTGCTTATGAAATCCTCCTAACTGGAGGTTCAATGAACTTTATTTCCCCTGCCATAACTTAGGGGTTAGTCATTCAATACTTTTGTTCATAAGCATCTCAATTTACAAGAAGAAGATTATAGACTCCATTCTCTGCCACACTTAAAAGTTACTAACACAAAATTCTTCCATTCAAATTAATTGAAAGAATACTATCAGTCCATTAGTGAAACATTTCACTGTGCGAACAGTTTTTTGCTGGTACAAATTGCTTGGCAATTTTGTGCTGTCCCACCTTATTGGATAATCCAGAAGTAAATTTTAGTTTTTTCACAGGGGCAGGACCTTATCTGTCTGCTATATCTATGGTACCTACCATATACTAAGTAAATAGGTGTTGGATGAAAGACTCAATCAGCTCCTTGATTATATATAGTTTTCAAAATATATACAACGTTAAGAAGATTCTAAGCCAAATATTTTCTTTATAATCTATTTTAAATGTCATTTAGCTTTGATTTCAATTCAAAATTCCTATGAGGGTCTAAACAAATGAAGGTTTAACGTACATATATCAAACATGTAGAGACATTGTACAAGGCCCAACACTAAAATGATAGGCTGCATAATACAGAGCTCCCAGATAATATATGGGACACAAGCAGGCAAACAATAAATGTTTGCTGACTTGATTTTTTATTTGACAGGTGAGTTAGAGAGAGGAAGTATTTGATGATTACAATCTAATTTTACATTTACGTCATTCTCACATCTCTGGTCTCCATACACATCTAAATTTTAACTTACATAGTTGAATATGCATGACATTTTTGCTCATTTAATAACCTAAGTTATAAACAACTGTATCTAATAACTATTAGATGTGGTCCTAAAATTAAAAAGAAAACCAATATATCATGAAGATACTCTACCTGGTTCTCAAATATATTTCCTGATCATATTATCTGGTTTAAGCCAGAGAATTAACTTTCTCTAGCCACCCAGAGAAAATGATATGGAAGAGTAGCAACTTCTACTTTAGGTGCTTCCAGTGGGGAAGAAAATACTTCCTCTGCTACTTTATTTGAAATTAAAAGAAATGGATCCAAAAACCCTGACCCCTACTTGGAAATGAACATGACTGACCTAGTTTATGCAGACACTGCTCACCATGCAGGTTTAGAGCAGACTGGAAGAAATACAACATTGAACAGTAATCAAGAGGAAAATTTGTTGTGAAGGGTAAAGGCAGAAAATCTTTATTTGTTAAAAGATAAAACAGCACAGAAAGGAGATATTTTTGTCTCAAATATTTTAGTCAGGCAAAAATATATGTGTTGTTTCCTCTTTGTTGCTGGTTAATTCTTATGTTTTATTTATTTATTATGTTTTATTTATTTATTTTGTGGGTACCAGAAATTGAACTCAGGGGCACTTGAAAACTGAGGCACATTCTAAGCCCTATTTTATATTTTATTTAGAAACGGGGTCTCACTGAGTTGCTTAGTGCCTTGCAGTTGCTGAGGCTGGCTTTGAACTCAAGATCCTCCTGCCTCAGCCTATGGAGCTGCTGGGATTACAGGCCTGTGCCACCCTGCCTGGTTTATTAGCTGTTCTTAAAAGAAGGGTGAAAAAATTTTATATAAGTAGTGCAGTTGGCAACTTGTTTACATGGTATGATTTTGATAAATGGAAATTTAAAGGATTGGCATGGAAATGTTTAAGTTTTGAGAGATGGAGAGTTAGGCCCATGAGATGAGCTTGACTATATATCTATATCTAAAATCTCACTGCTAAAGAATGAAAATATATTTCCCCTGACACACACACACACCAGCTTCAAATGCAATGGTATTAGGGGTGGCACATTTGGGGGGTGATTAGGTCACGAGGCCAGAGCCATCAGGAATGCAGTAAGACCCCTTCCACCATCCACTGTGAGGACACATTGAGAAGTTGCCATCTATGTACCAAAAAGTGGGCTTCATCAGACACAATCTACAGTTGCCTTGATTTGGTATTTCTCAGCCTTCAGAACTTTGAAAAATAAATCCCTATTGTTTATTAAAAAATCCAGTCTACAGTATTCTGTGGTATTATCCCAGATGGACTAAGGGACTCACCAAACTAAACTTTTATGTTGGGCCCATATACACAACTTGAGACACAGAAGATGTTGGAAAATAATGAAGTATAAAGAGAAAAGCCACTCCCTGATCTTGTGCTATTTATAAACCTGTTCATAGCTTCCTATTCTGTCCCCTCAATTCAGAAAACATAAATATTAAGAATTAATACAGGGAAGGCCAAATTCAAGGACAACTTTGAGTAAAAATCACAACATATCTAGGGTTTCCCTTCTTTAGTTAGTCTTACCTTTCTGGCTAAGGTAACAAGGATAAAAAGACAGACTTTGATCCTATCCAGGCACTACCTTGACTATAAAAAAATCTGGAGTTTTCCAATTTCATTGAGCTTCTTCCTTGGGCTTAAGGATAAAAAAGTTTCTTCCCTTGGCATGATTTTTCTTACAACTGCTTTTGGAGTATGATCCCTAACCCTACAAATACACAACAGTAAGAAAGAACAAAGGCTTTTCATTGCCATGTCCTCGGCTCTGCCCATTGCCCTGTGTGGTGAGCAGAGGAGCTCTAAGAGGAGGACAGGATGGACACAGTCAAAATCTGAGTTCTTGGCCAGATGCTGTCTCTATCCCAGAAGAGATGAGCCACTCTGTGTCTTTCCCACAGCACTGCTAGCAGCTTTGACAATTTGCTTTCCCTTCAAACTACATCCTAAGCTTTATTTGAAAGAGGTAAACAATTTCCAGTATTTCATGAGAGGCCAGGTAAATACACACACACACACACACACACACACAGAAATAAATAAATAAATATATATATAACATATGAAATGCATATGGACCTCNATATATATATATATATATATATATATCTTAAAAGAATAGCATATGTTCTTTAGAATCTACTGTCTCCAAATAAAACCAGTTGTTTTGAAATATAAGTTATTTTCTTATTTTAAAATCCCTTACAAATGGGAAAAGGGCATAAATGTATTGGGAGAACATATAGTATTCACAAAACCTTGCTCCTAATAATTCCCTTGTTCCCTTAACACACTTGTATTATCTTCGTAAGCTTTGCCCTTTCACCCTGTAGCCTCCATGAAGGAGAGGAGCCATAGAAAATATATTCAACCATTGTTTCATCCATGGTCAGGTACAACAATGTCCCTGAATAAAATTAATCTTTATGTTCATGTTATTTTTCTATCCAGTTAGCTTAACTCTAGTCTACACACACATACACACACTGAGCAACATTTTATACACATACACAAGCACATGTACTGTTTAGAATTAAGCAAGTTAGATGGATATTTATATGAATAAGTAAACCAAATAAATATACACAGAAAATGTTTATATATTGATACACTTGAGAAAACATTTTTGGAAATCTAAAAATCCTTATTTTATGGTTTTGTAAAGAAGAGTTACTATTGTTCTAAACTAGAGTTGGCTCCCATCCAATCATAAAGAAAACCATATAGAAGTCAGCAAATAATGACTAACATACAAGAGCTCAGTGTCAGCCACATGTTTCACACCCTTGTTTTATTTAACTCTTTCAACAGTGCCATGAAGTAGGTGACCCAATTATTCCAACCCTTTATAGTTAAGGGAATGAGGCTTAAGAAAGAAGTAACTTGCTCAAGGACACATGGGTATTGATAGGACTGAAGATGGGTGCATAGTCTATTAAACATGGATTCTACCCCAAGATGCTCTGCTTACCAATCTTGACCATCAACAAATCACTTACTTGTTTTTTTTTTTTTTTTTTTACAAAAAAAAATCAGGTTTCTTTCTCAGAAAATGAAGTTATTATGAGATTCAAGTAAAAGGCATAGGCAAGCATTGCAAAGACTCTTGGTCATATCATCAGGAACTAAAATATCTGAGATATTTCTCTTTACATTATAATATCAAGATTTTTTTTTTGTTTTTTGCCCCTGGATCCTTTCCTTTTTGAATCTTCATGGCTGCCTGTTCTAAAAGTTTCAAATTTATTGTATTCCTTCTAATCTCAGCAAATACACAAAATACATTGATAATGGATTTTTAACAGTGTAAATGACTGGGCGGTTTTTCATTTGCCAGGATGCAGTGGGCAGGGTGCAGCTGTCCTGAAGGGTAGACACTGTGCTACTACCCTCATTCCTTTCCCCTCTGTAGTCAGTTGCAACCTGTTCACTCTGAACCTCAGATACTCTGGCATTCTGCTAGGTAGGTACATCTGCATTAGGTACAACTTCATTACTTTTATTTAATCTGGTATCAGGCTGAATATTTTCTTTCTGTCAAAGATATATTAAAATCTTCTTTCGTTTCATCTTGCCCTATTATATTCATTCCTACAGAATTACTGATTTGCTCTCATTTTCTTAGGGATTTCATGAGGGAGAGGAGACAAAGACTTGGGCTTTGTTCACAAACTTAGAATATAAGCCTCTTAGTTAAATTTGTTGTTAGAGGCAACAAAATATTAATTTTAGGCTACAAAGCACCAGTGGTATCTATCTGTGGCCATGATTTGGGAAATACTGCCTGCCTTTCTGGAGCCTGGTGCTTTGTAGATGTGACATCTTGGTCAACTTGTGAGCCTCTGAATGAGAGATACCCATCTTACTTTTTTTTTCTCTTTCATTTGGCCCTCAAAAAAGTGCATATTGAAAAACTTAATGCTTTTTGGTTAATTGTATAAAACTAAAAGCATAACAAATGACAACAGTCTCTTAAAATCATAGAGAAACTTCACATTTTCCCATTATAGCTCTTCAAGCACCCATCATTTCCTCAGCTATGGTGTGTGCTTGTTCATCAGTACTTCAGGTAGAGATCTCTTCCATGATGCAAAATAAAAAGGGTAAGTACTTTATTATGTAACTTGATATTCTCAAGTAAAGATATTTGGGTTTGTGTCTATAATGACTAACACCTAGATAAAGGTTTTGTTTTTGTTGTGTTAATATTTCTAAGTACTTGTGTTTACATATTGTCAATCCTACCTCAGAATACTTCAGGAAGCAGGACAAGTATTTTTAACTGCAACTCATAAATGAAAAGGTTGGTGACTCTGTCAAGATTTTCAGGTAGTCATGAATCTGAAATTGAAGTCATGCGACTCCTGGGACATAGGTGTTTACACTAATCTATGTTTTTGCTCAACAATTAAACTCCATCCACATTTTGAAACAGGCTTCAAGATAAGTAATGGGATGGGATTGTGAATGTTTATGGAAATGGAAACAGTATAAGAACATAGAAAGGAACGAGATTCAAATGATAAATCTCAGAGGTGATGAGAGGAGAAACTTCTGGCTCAGCTGGTCCCTTTTTAACTATGGAGACACAGCCACAAGAGCTGTAAATAAGTACCACCACCCAGTTCAGGGCCACACACAAAAGGATAAGACCTCTCACTCCCACTTCAAGGTGGCACGTGTGGCCAGGCCTGCGTCTCTGCCCAATATGCATAAGATCCTCTTTTGTTTTCTCATGATGGAAACTTCAAATCAACCGTTTGGTGAATGCCTGCTTCTTCTTCAGATACTACGTGAATTAACTAAAAAACAAGAGGGTTCTCTGTCTCTTCAGGGAAAGTCAGACAGGGATATTACTTCAGTAGTGATTGACATGGAAACCACTATGCAATTGTCTCAGACTTTTCTGTAATTATCATAGAATTGTGAGATTGTAGGGTTGGCCAAAAGGTGGTGAGGATAGGAGAAAATAAGAAGTTTAATAGTTGAAGCAGCTGTAAAGAGATACTTTTAAAGAAAAAAAATATTGTTTTTCCCCTTTACTGACAGAACAGAGAAAAGAAAGAAAGAATGATTGATTAAAAAAAAAAAAAAGCTCCTATACCTTTAAGAAGTTTTCTGTATTTTGGCAGACAAAACAGAACAACAGTAACAACAACAACAACAACAAAAAACTAAAAATTACTTTTGAAAATATAGACTTTATGCTTTTTAGATTAGATTAATTCAGGACTCAAAGGAAAGGCAATTTCAAGAACTATAACAAGGAAATTGGAAGGTGGATAAGGACGAGGTATTTTCGTTAGCTTCCATACTCACAGGGGCCAAGACTCCTTATTTGCTATGGATGAATCCATTCTACCTGGATTCATTAACTAAAAGTAGTATTTAGAGGATATGTCTCCTGGGGATTGTAATAGTCTGGTAAGTAAATTTACATATATCACATTTCAAACAAAAGGTTTCCACATCTTTTTAAGTTTAACAAACAATAGAAATTTGGAAATGAAGTTTTGAGTCATAGCTTTTGCACTGGACACTCTGTGCCTAAGTTTATAGAGAGGAAAGGTAGGATTGGAGGTGAGGAGAAAACACTATCAATTGTTGATACCGAACAAGTGAAAAGTTATATTATTAAACTCATGGTTAATACCTTGAGAGAAGAAGAAATCAAGGGCCCTCCAGCCTTGGTTAATGAAGTTTTACCTTCCTTAGGAGTGTAACCTCACCACATTATTATCTATATCTCATCCACGTTTCAAGATCAAACTAAAGTTTCATCTCCTTTGTAAAACTGTCTCTTATGTTCCAATTTCAACTGCTCTCTGCACTCTATCACTAAAATTTGTTTGGATAGTATTTGTCCAAATCATTCATTTAGCAGTTAGAAATATCCTCCAATATGACATAACCTCTTTTCTTGAAAATGTTTTAAATCTTTAAATCAAGATCTCTCATGTTGATTTTCTCTCCTGCTTCCCAGGAGACCACAGATCTTTAAGAACAGGAATAATTTCTTCTATTAATTTTATTCCTCACAAAAACTAGCATAATTTTTCTGCACAATAAACATTTGTTTCTTTTTTATTATTTGAAAAAGTAGACAATGAAAGATAGTACATCAACAATCTGATAAATTATTCACTGAGAGCACAGAGAAGAGAAAAATCAATATACACAGAAGTAGTTTGGGAAATCTTTCAGGAATAGATAGAACTTGAACTAGGCCCTGAAAGATGGAAAAACTTGGAGAGAACATGCATCTTTGATGAGGCCTCTCAAGCCATCTAACCACCATGCAATTTTACTGTACCCTGTACAGAAGACACTGCTGCCTAAAGAAATGAACTGTCTGTCTCCCAAGGTAAAACCATGAATAATTATTAAATAGTTCAGCATCGACATTAAAGATGAGATTTGGGGCTTCAATGGTTTGCTAGTGAAATCATTAATATTATCATGAGTTCTCAGCCTAAGATAAATTGGGCTATGGAGTTAATAAAATTTAATCTGTTAAACTTTCCCTTCCTCCCTACTATTCCATTAGCTTTGCTGGAGGCTTGTGATTGTGTTTGAAAGAAAATCATGTTTTGCTTCAGGAACATGCATGAGTTTATCTGTGCTTTGCAAGGAAATGAAGAGATGAGAATATATGGTGTATCTTGCTATAAAAACCAATCACCTTTCTTTGGATGTGCATGCAATTCAGGACATCACGTCTTTGCCTCTGTTCTCTCTGCCTGCAGTGCCCTCTCTGACCACCTCCACTTCTACATACCTTTCTACCTCCACCCTGAGCAAAGTTGTCTTTTTTGAAGCAACCTATTCACTTTTCCAAGCCCAGCTCAATTACTTCTCATAAGCACTTCTTCACCCCTTTTAGTATAATAAATCCTTCACTTAGCATTTTCAAGTAGCTTTATTAGAGGACTATATATATTTTTCCCCCAGGGATTTGGAATGATTCATCTTGGATAATCAGTGTCTATCATGTTTTCTGGCCATCTAGAAATGTTTCAAAATTTTTTGTTACATGATTAACATAATGAATGGTAGAAGGAAAGAACATAAGTGTTTAGCCAGAATCTTAGCAAAGAAATCCATATTTCTAGAGTATATCATTTAAACTATAATCAAACTTTCTTATGGATGGATGAAGACATTTCACATTTTCTCTCATTATTTTAAAACTGAAATTGGATCTTAGATTCCATCTGTGTGGGACCGTACTACAATACTATGCCATGGCATTAAGTATATAAGACACCAGACTTTTTAAAAACTATACTAAATATATAAACTAAGCATATATTTCTAAATTTATTCTCAACAAATTTAGTTCACTTTGTGTGCACTAATAACTTTATTTCTAAAAGGGCACATTGAGAAATGGAGTATCTCAAGATACAATGAAAATCTCCTGTCATAACTGATATTTCACAAAATTGAGGAGATAGCTGCTCATACTGTCACAACTGATCAGTGTTTCACAAGTGCGGACCATTAGAATCTCTGGGAATAATTAATAAAATTTAAATAACCACCCAAGACCTCCAAGATTAGATCTTTAGGGGATAAGCCCAAGATCCTGCATTTTGATAAGATCTTCCTAGAATTCCCAAACACACTAATGTTCCCTTGGATAGCAGCATGACTTACTTCCTCATCTGTTTTTTAGATCTTTACTGGAAGTGTATGTAGTCTCCCTGTCACAATATTCTACTTTCCTTGTCCCCCTTTCCTCCCTTTATCCTTAGAACTATTAGCTGAAACTTTCTGTATACCACTCACTTATTTGTTTGCTGCCACCTCTCCACATAGTAACTAGGACATAAATTATAAAAGCAGGTAATTAAAAAAAAAAAAAAACTGTTTTGTTCACTGCTATATGCCCAGTACCACATAAAGTCCTTGAACATTATGGTGTTCAATAAATACTTGTTAAATAAATAAATGAATCACTCCATCAAGTGTTTTTAGTTAATAAACTTATAATAGTAATATTTTAAATCTCTTTTTCTCCATTAAAAAATATCTCAAATCTACTTCTCCACATCCTCCCACCCCTGCAAAAAAAAAAAAAAAGAAAAGAAAGAAAAATAGTTTGGATCCATAGATGAGAATTTCCTTGAAATATGCTTTATATCTGTTCTTTATACTATAATCCAGCAGGAAGCATTTTTTTTCTGTCTCTGCATCATCTTTGTATATTTAAACTCCAGGTCAAAGATTAGATGAGGATGAAAATAAAGGAGAAAATTCAAGAAGTGTCAGACTTAATGGTGGCAATAAATAATGTTTTGCTAAAAACTCCCTAAGAATAGATGGCACAGTCTATGTAGGAGTATGTAAATGATATGCAAATTAGAATCTAATTTTAATGCAAATGCATATGTGGTCCTCCTAACTATTTCCTGCACCTGGATAGAGCCCCTAGGAAAATTCTATTGGAGAGAAATGTGCTCTCAGCAACGTTTTAATGACTGGGTGGATTGGAGAGCAGTGGGTACCACACCTGGCATGCATTATAAGGTCTGCTAGTTACTACTAAAAACAAGCTCTTATCTATGCAATGCTACTTTGCAGCTTTCGTGAGCCCAGTTTCACTTACACATACCTTCACTGACCTATTCTATAAGGGGGTATGACGCTGCTTTGCCTCAGGCTCCTGGGCAGAGTTTGTAAGTTAACACATCATTTAAAGCAAGTAGTAGAGGATAGGAAGGCAGCAGAACACAACAGACACTAGTATGGCAATATGTAAATCAATGGATGTGTAACTGATGTGATTCTGCAATCTGTATATGGGGTAAAAATGGGAGCTCATAACCCATTTGAATCAAAGTGTGAAATATGATATATCAAGAACTATGTAATGTTTTGAACAACCAACAATAAAAAATTAAAAAAAAATAAAAGCAAAAGAAGTAAAAAAAAAAAAAGCAAGGTATATGTAACATTTGGGGGCCAGAGGTACTGCTAAATGTAAATTATCCCAACTCAGTGCTGTGGTTGCATTTCCTTATAAAACACCATCCAGCCTGAGTGAATAATTTGCATCCTACTAATAATAGGAGTTCTATAAAATGGAGAAAAAAATGAGGATAAAATAGATATGGCCAAATAAGTTTGTCACTATTGTTGTTTTAAGGGCTTACTTAACAAAAGCAAAGTTGATAGAAGAAGTAAAGGCTAGAAGAAAATGTCTTAGTACAAAGACATGAAGGGAAGACAAAGGGACTAAATACTGTCTTGTGATAGCCCTGCATGATTTGTCCATCTATTTTGAGAATGACAGATAATAATGAAAGCAATACCATCTTATAGTTCTATTTTTCTATAGTCCTTTATTGTTATTAATTATCTATTATTATCGATTACCTACCCAATTTTCTCCATTGATTTTTTTCTGTCACAATATGTAAAGTAGATAGGGTTTCATTACATACCCTATTTTATTAAAGATTTTTTGAGAGGGACACTATTTTCATTTTTAATTTTTAACTGATTCGTAAAAACATAAAAATTGTACCTATTTCTATGGCACTATGTGATATTTCCATACATGTATACGTTGTAATGTGCAATTTTTATAACTAAGACTATTGTTTCAGGCATCATGACCAGGTGCTTTAAAGGACCTTCCCATAGCAAGACACCACATATCACACAAGATACATGTCACGTGACATCACTGGTCTAACAGAAGTATCTTTTAATGTCCCCTTAAATTTATAAAGAACCTACCTGAGTGAGAGAGAGGGCTGTAGCCAGAGACAAATTTCAGATGGGAGAGGAAGGGGTTTTCCAGACAGCAAACACCAGAAGCACAGTTACTTTTAGAATACTGGGTTTTGAGCTAGTTGTGGGCTAAGGCAGCTTCCTGTACTATTTCAAGTCAAGGGAGATGTTGAGGTCATCCAGTTGCTAGGTAGAATCTTCTTGCCGCTAGCAGACACAGAACTGAAGCGAATCTAAACCAAAGCTAGTCAGTGTGGCTTGAAGACTGACGACATCAGCAGCAGGCTAGAAACCCACACTCTTAGGCCCCAACCCAGATCTACTGAATTGTAATCTGTACTTTGGTAATTCCTCAGGTGATTCTTAGGAACATTGTAGTTTGGAAAGATTTGTTGTACAGAGAAATATAACCTTATATGGGTCCATCAAAAACTATTAGAATAAAAAAATGAGCTCACAGTACAGAGTACCAAGGACTTAGGAGTTGTGAATGAAAATCAATAGGGAGAAAAAAACAAACAAGAAGAGTTTGGATAGACCTCCTAAGACCACAGATTGTATGTGTGAAACATAGATTCCAGGCCAGATATGTATGAGCAGGCGGAAGAACATGGCAGGGAGTAAGCAAGCACAGAGGATTTAAAAATGAAACTCCAAAAAGTGAGAAATATATGGTAGTTCTCTTTTTAATCTCTTTATGAACCTCCATACAGCTTTCCATAGTGGCTGCATCAATCTATATTCCCACTCACAGTATATAAGCATTCCCTTCCTCAACATCCTTGCCAACATTTATTTCCTGGTTTTTGGTAACCGCCACAGTATTAGGACTGAGGGTATATCTTACACTGGTTTTGATTTGCATTTCCCCAAGTGGTTAATGATGTTGAACAACTTTTCACCCATTGACCATTTTTGTGTCCTCTTTGGAGAAATGTCTATTTAGGTCCTTTGCTCTTCTAAAAAATTGGGTTATTTGGTTGAGGGTTTGTAGCCTGAATTTTTGGTGTGATATCCAAAATATCCTTTTTCAAGGTCAATGTCAAGGAGCTTTTTCTCCAAGTTCTGTTCTAGGAAGTTTATGATCCAGCAATCCCTCTTCTGGGCATATTCCCAATAAAAATTAAATCACAACCTCCAAAGATATATGCACTTTCATGTTCTTTGAGTATTATTCATAATAGTCAAGATTTGGGAACAACCCAAGTGTCTGACAGTGGATGAATGGATAAAGAAATTGTGGTGTCCATATGTGTAATGGATTATTATTATTATTTAGTCATAAAAAAGAGATCCTGACACTTGCCACAACATATATAAAACTGGAGGGCATTATCCTAAGTGAAATAAGCCAGACACACAAAAAAATACTGTATGATCCCACTTATTTGTATACTCTGAAAACACTAGTCAAATATACCAAGACTGTGAATAAAACAGTGGTTGTTATGACTCAGTGGATGGGGAGAAATAAGAAAAAAGCCAGCCTCAGCAAAATGGAGGCTCTAAGCAACTCAGTGAGAGACCCCGTCTCTAAATGAAATACAAAAACAGGCTGTGAAAGTAGCTCAGTGGTTGAGTGACCCTGAGTTCAATCCCTGGTACCAAAAAAAAAAAAAAAATGACAGATTATATCTCATGTACTTGCAATGCTGAAAAGAGATATTAGAAGCAATATTTAAAGAAGCAATGACAAATTATTTAGCACCAATCAAATGTAATAAATCCACAAGTCTTCAAAAACTTGCATAGATACAAATTGGAATTAAGTCTCAGAATACCAAAAACAAACATTATCTTAAACAAACCCAGAGATAAAGGAGAGATCAATTAGGAAAGAAAAATAAATGATAGCAGATTTCCTAAGATAAAAATATGAAAAAATTAATATCAGTCAACTTGGAATTGTGAAGCCAGAAAAACTATTCAAAAGAAAAGACTTAAATGCTTCAGAAAAAAATTAAGTATAGAGACTTTCAGTGAACAAAAATAAAATCTGATTGTTATTGTGTTCCTTCACATTTAATAGGTCCCTTCATCTCTAATCATGGTCTTTGTTCTTTAAAACAAGTTTTTGCACATTGTAGACAAATGAGAGCATCATTTTTTAAAAATCACATTTACTATTGATCTTATTTCTCATCGTGGGAAACTTATTCCTAAGATCCAGCTTGGTCTATAGTCTATAATTCTTATAAGCATTTGCTTACAACTATGATCTTGACAGTTCTTTAAATTCTGATAGATCAGCCTGTGTCTAATTTGTGTTTAATCTGCATTACTTGTGTTGTATCCCACCAATGACCATAAATTTGTCACATTTAAAATATTATCTAATTAGTAAGGCTTTGAATCCAGACTAATTATTCAGGAGTCCAAAATCTCCAGTGATCTCATTATCAAATGTATCGCACTTGGAGTTTAGGGTTGCCAGGAATGGTTCTGTTGTATGCCACTCCATATCTCTTTCTACTCTGATATCCACTGTTCTCATTAACTTGGGTTTTGTGTCTAATGAGTTTTGCTCATTTCATACCCAAGGCTACTTCCTTTTGTATGGGGCAAGTACCTTGCATTCCCTATGGCTGATTCTGTCTCAGGAGAGCTCAGAAGAATGAGATGTTGAACCCTTAGAGCAGAGATCTTCTTCACAGTGAAACCTAATCTTTCCTAGCAAGTACTGTCACACTGCAGGTAGGATGGAGGCGCTGGTTTGTGTCTCATACTACATTTGAAACCACTGCTTTCTTTGACATCTAGTGTCAGCTGCCAAAAAAGCCCTGGTCCATTTCACCAGATTCCTCAACTCATGGTGATTTTCTAGTAGAGGTTTCATTGTCTCTTACTCAAATTCAATCTCCTCAAAGAAAACCAAGTTCTCTAATAGGATTTATATAGGTTTAAGTACCATGTGAGGGACAAATTCAAGTTCTCTCCCACTCTGTTCATGCTCCATGAAAATTAAGTTAAGGGATTGGAATCTGTTTCCAAGTCCTACAATATTCCATAGCAGTTAAACCCAAGGATGTAGGTTTTGGCAAACCAGTGGAAGTTGGTTTGCCATAAAACACAGAGAATTTTACTAGGATATCAACAGCTTTCTGACTTTGACTTGAATTCTCTCCTAAATATTGGGACTTTGTGATTTCCAAATCCATTTCAAAGATAGGGAGAAACCCTAATATTGAAACTTTTCACCAACCTATGTCTATGTAAGCAATAAATCATTTTGTCTCATTTCAGTGGGCAACTTGACAGACTATGTGGTTTAAATGCATTTAGTTCTATTTAACACTATATCAGAGTTAATTGTCTCCTATGTTTTATTATTATTATTATTATTATTCTGCTAGAAAAGAACCCTTGCCATCTACTCTGCCATTTTAATTGGTCACATGACTTCCCAGAATAAGAATACATTTCTCAGAATCAGTTTTTGCTAGGTATGGTCATTCAACTAAGGTCTGGCCCATGTAAGCCAAAGTGTTGTGGGCATTCAATAGACTCTTCCCTAAGAAATATTGTGCATGCCCTTCGTGTTCATCATGTCTTCCACTTTCACACAGATGACATGATCATGTCACCCAGCCAAACACAAGGCAGAAGAATCTATGTCCTCAATACCATATCATGCCATATAAATCTTGGAGAACCAACCCAGACTTTTCTGTGAAAAAGAAATACACTCCTTACCTGTTTCAGCCACCGTTATTTGAGGGTTCCTCCTCCCCACACATTAACCAAATCCTAGCATCCTGTAAGCTTTGTGGAAGTGTCCTACTTGTGACTTGAAGTTCGAATTTCCTGATCTTACCAGCTCCACATCTCACTTCTCTTTCCTTTTTCTCAATTGCTAGTGCTTTTGATCCTGAATCTTTCTCCACTTCTGCCATTGTTTCTTCCCTTCAATTTGAAATATGAGCCAGTCTTCCTAGGTCTCTGATTTCAGTGCACCTCCCGTATACAGGTTTTGTACTTTTTTCCCTTCCTCAGCTCAGTGATTCTATGAATATTCTTCCAGTTACCACCTGACCCCACTCAGTTCTGGGTCTCCTGTGCTCATAACACATTCCTTTGGGTTCATCTGGAGACACCATTCTTATTCAAGACACAGGTTTGTATTCTCCACCTTCTCTCTCTGCATTAGGGAGAGACTGTCCCTGCAGAAAAAGGCTTTCAAAAGTTTTTCTTTTTTTTTTTTTTCCTACTTCACCTTTCTACCTAGGACAGATGAAGGAACACAGGAAGAAACTCATTTCTATGCAAAGAGAATATATTGAAAGTACACAAATGAGTAATATGAAAGTAGCAAATTTTTTATCTGCCAAAAACATCTTTCCTCTGACTCATACTCCAGCTAAATACTTTGGAATGGTGGGAGGCTATTTCTGCTATGAAGCTGAATTGACCTTCTCTGGACACCTTCTCTGAGATACTTCGCAATTCTCCCATATAAATGTCTCTATTATTTTCAATAGCATCACTGGACAATAAAAAGGTATGCCCTTACCTCAGTCCCAGAACAGAATGTCCATTATCATTAATGATGATCATAACCTGAAAAAAGAGTCAATTGACCTCTTAGCATATGCCCTCAAGGTACATAATCAGGTTTCCCTAGGGATTTGGTATGCATTTGATAGGACAGGATTAATTCAGCATAAAAATATTCTCTGGCCTATTTGAACTTTTAAGTAGAATACAAAATGACCTACTTTGACAATATATTTAACTTTTCTCACAGTAACTATTTTTTCTAACTCTTTGTTCATTACCTTGCCAAAGTGTTTATGTGAAAAGATTCTTAAACTCTTACATCTACACCTATACTGGAATGTGAATACTTTTTTTTTAACACCACCATATTGTCAAGAAACAACCACAGCAGGAAATTAGTATTAGCAAGAAATTAAAGTGATTCTGAAATAAAGGCTTGAAGAAGCAAATTCTTAAAAATCCATTTGGCATAGATTTCTGATCTTATGGTAGGCCAGGACACTTAAAGAGGAAAGAGGCTATCCAGAGAGAAGAAAAATTATAAAATGGAAAAAATAAATGCTTCAAAAAGAATTAGGTTAAATTTTCATTAACAAATCTAGCCATTCTATTAAATAATCAGAAAAAAATTGAAATGTTTACTAATTGTATTTACTTCTTAAGTCTCCAAATTAAAAAAATATTTTAAACAACCTATGAAAAGAAAAACATTTGAGTATGTTAACTTTAACTGGCATTGCTATGGTTTAATTTTGGTGAGTCTTCATCACATGCTTAAACAACTCTCCTACCTTGTATATGTTCTGATGATAGGAAAATCCAAAACTGGTCATTGTTTAATGTACTATATCTGCATTTTGTGTTTCTAACAAAATGGTGAGCATTTTGAAGGAGAAACACCTACATTTCTTTTGTACCACTTGCTGCATGTAGATCACTGTTAGATCCTTGACAAATTATGAACTTGATAAATTATATTTATGATAATGTAGTATAATGGTAGTTTTAAAATACAAGGATCCAGATCCTTGAACTATATCATGAGTCAGTCTACCATAAACATAGTGTTATCTATACAACATTAAAATACTCAGACATATTAAGGGTAAAATTATTGCAAATAATTATCTGGCACTAGTGACAAAAAAAATAATGGTAAAAGGCTGGATTTTAAATAAACAAGGTTTTTACTTGAAAATATAAAGCTGTGTTTATTTACAACTCTTGTTGTCATTACTCATTTCTTCAAAAACTTCTTTATGAACAAAGAACCAAGAAAAATTACAACACTAGCCAATAACAACCAAAGGATGCATAAAACTTTGAAAAGATAATTTAGACAATGACAATGTATATTAATTTCAGATATTTCTAGTGGCAGAGTGGGAAGCTATACCTTAAATAAAGAAACCTGTTCTGATATAAGCAAACTGGGTTTTACTCAGTTATTTCTGCAGGAGAGAATGTAAGGAATCAATTCTGAATTAGCATCTCATTACAGGAAATGAATGCACAATTCTGATTATTTTTGGATTTAACCATAAATCCTTAGAATGGTATAGAAATAGGAGAGTGAGTCTTTGAATTGCTTCACTTAAGATAAGCGCTTACGCAACTAGGTGAGGTTCTGAGCAAAGAAGGAAGTGCTATGAAAGTCAAAAGAATATTCTGCATTTCTAATTGCAAAACTGATAATGAGGGGTGGTTTTAACAGTTCTCAGTCACCCCCGGTTGTGGCTGTCTTTGGCCAGGACAAAGGCTTGGCCTCAAAAGCAGTCTCATTTCTGTTTTACAGCTCTGTCGTGATCCCTGAGATAATCAATCTCAACAAACATTGAAAACAGTTTAGAACCAAGGCTGGGTTTGATCACTTGCTTCTTTTATTAAAGGATAAGGTTTTTTTTTTGACAATCTGATGTGATAATGGCTGCACAGAAGCATTTCAGACAGCAGGTGCACAGGTGAAGCCTGGACAGGTCTAGTAGGAAGTCTAAAGTTACTAGATTTGTTGTTGTCACATGGGTGAGATAAACTCATTCTTTTTCACTATCATGACTAAAAGCTCTGATTAGAACAATTGCAGAAAAAGAAAAATTTATTTGGGGGCCACCAATTTCAGAGGTCTCAGTTCATAGACAGCCAGTTCCATTCCTTGGGGTTCAGGGTAAGGCAGAACATCATGACAGAAGAACATGGCAGAGGGAAGTGGCTTACATGATTATCAGAAAGCAGAGAGGGAGAAAGACTACACCCGCCAGATTTAAAATATATACCCCAAAGGAACACCTCCATTGTCCTACCTCCTCTAGCCGCAACCCTACCTGCCTATAGTTACCACTCAGTTAATCCTGTCAGGGAATTAATTCATTAATTGGGTTAAGACTTTCATAACCCAATCACTTCTCTAAAACTCCTTACATTGTCTCACACATAACATTTTGGGGAATACCTCACATCCAAACTATAATAGGATCTATGAAAGCATTATTTAAAATTTCAAGAAAGATTAACAATAAATTTTTCATCACTATTACAATGGTGTGACCCTCATTGTATAGAAATTGTTGCCTAGAAGATATACATAAAAACTGAATCAGTATTTCCACTGGGTAATTCTCCAGAATAGCCTTTAGTGTCTTCATTTTATAAATTTATATGCACATGCCTCAATGAGACATTGTTAAAAGAGAAGTCAAGGATCTTGGATTCCTCTCCAACAATTACATCGCAGACACAATTAAGTTACAGTGAGAGAAACAAGTGTAGGTTGAGGTTTATGTAAAATAGCATTCACTGCATTGGGGTGTGGCTGCCATATTCCTTAACAATGTGTGTCAGTTGTCTTTTCCTTGAAGAAAGAAAATTCCCTGGATGTAAGTGAATAATTCCTATTATGTGGAATTGAAAATTGATAAGGAAAATAGTGAACTAGAAAGAATAACCCCGAATAGTTCCTAGCCCTGTTGTATCACCAACCATGGGGATAGAATCCTAATTATATTTGGTAGAAATATGTTGTTGTTTGGGGTCCTGATTTTTATATTATCAAAGGTTAACGTTCATGGGGATATTTCAGGTACTCAAAGCTTTCAATGGCAGGTAGTGACTCTCTGAAGTGATTAGGGAAATGCAAACTAGATTTATTTTTACACTAAGGATCAAATGGTTGGTGGAAAATGCAATAGTAAGTAAGGTGTAGGGCTGTATTTATGATCTGAGATTCAAACAATAAAGTTTGCTAATGCCCTAGTATCCCATTTAGACAAAACAAAGAGATCTATGGCAATCAGTACAAGAAATAGAGTTCATGTGTAAACAATAATGCTCTGCAGAGCTGTGTAATGACACTCGCAGTAAAAAAGGGTACTCAGACAACAGAAAGATTGTGTAGGATAGCCAAGGTAGGAAACTTTAAAATTATGTTGCTTCATTGGCTTTGTCTTGTCCAAGAAATAAAAGCACAACAAACAGAAACTATTTATATCCCATTAAATATAGTAATTATATGAAGCCCATGTGAAAGTAGTCAGAATGATCCTAAAGGTTTGGATCTCATGAATGTTCCATCTTTGTACTTTTGCCAGGGTTATTTTGTGAGCAAGCAAAGCACACACTAGATATCCTTTATCATTTTTTCCAAAATGCCCCACCAGCTTTGAGATAATGACTACATATAGGGTCTTAGAAAATTTCCTCTTAACATCCTCTGACATTACAAGAACAGAGATTATATTTAAGTAATTGATATCCAGATGTTTTTTGATATTTATATTAATAATATTAGGATAAAATGTGGACATTATATAGTAGCCTTTTATAATTTCTGCAAAAGCTTGTTTCTCAGGCGTATCAAAGGAGAAAACACTTTTTAAAGGTAACCTTGGTATAATGATCAGTCAGTGAGTTTTCTTTAGTATCTAGGTTACCTGTCTTTGAGTTTCCACTTTTATAGATGCTAATTTGTTTGACACCTTTAGGATGTCCCGAAGTCCTTGACCTGTTGACAGTTTTCTATAAAGGTCCTGTCTGAAATTAGAAAATCTAGCTATTTCCAAAGTATCTTAATTTAATGAACAATTCCAAATACATTTCTATTGTCTGTGTGTTTATTAACTCTCTTGACCTTGGAGAATCATGATGCCTTAGGGAGCAATGAGTTCTGCCATTTGGTCCATTCAGTCTCTGATAAGAGATCATATTCTAAGTGTGAATTAAGGGTCATGCTGATAATTCCCATTTTTGCCTTTAGATAATATTAATCAACAAACATAGGTAAATAGGGACTTTCTAAGGGAATTTCTAAGCATGCCACAAGTCATGAACAATTTTCAATTATAACAAAGACAGAAAACAGGGAAAGACAGGTCATCATTTAAAAACTTTATAAGTGATGACCTATCTAAGACAAAGCTTATATACTGAGAGACTCCAATCTAATGATACCTTATATTTGTCAGTCCTTAGGACTGGTTTTGATCACGAATTTGTTAGACTAATAAACATTGTCCATTCTTATGTTCTTTATCCAGGTAGAGAAAAATATTATTTATGATAGACAATTAAAAACAATGATGAGGAATATAATTTTACCCATGATTTTTGGTAAGATACATTAATTTTCTATTACTATATACCAAACCATCACAATACATGTTGATTTTAAGTGACAATATATTTGTTTCCTTAAAATTTCTATGCATTAGGGATCTGGGTATGGCTTAGAGAAATGCCTCTGATTGGCAAGGTTGTAATGAAGCTATGTTCATACATTATTTCTGTTATACTCTACTAACTAGAAACAAATGACTAGACTAGTCCATACTCAATAGGAAGGAATTATACAGAGAGTGAACACTAGGAGACGGGAAAAATTTGCAGTCAATTGTGGAATTTCCTACTATAATTTCCTCTGACCACAGTGATTTCCATCCCTTCCATATGAAAAATACACTCACTTTCTTCCGAAGTCCCCATAGGTGGTATCCCAGTATGGTATCAGTTTAAAGTTCAGAATACATCATCTAAATCAGGTCTAGGGCAGATAAAGCTCCTCCCAACCTTTAAGACTAAACAGATAAATTATGGCCCCTTCGTCATATCCAATATACAATGAAGAAAGAACAAAGGATAGTTGTTATAAATATTCTAATTCAAAAAGGGGTGGGGGTGGGGAATGAGAGTGGCTTTTTGTTCCATACAAACAATTCTTGGAGTCAACCAGCAGAATGTTGGAATTCCCATGGATCTCATTTTCACTCTCTAGGTTCTTGTTTCCTCTTCTGAGTCATCTTTTATTTATTTATTGTTTAATCAAAGCTAACATGTGTTTTCAGATGAATATTTTTCTTGGTCTACTTCCTACTAGTAATATTTGGGGACCCGATCTCTTAATTTGTGCTATGTCCATTTCAATCCAAGTTGGGTGTGTTTCTATTGATATAATTCATTACAAATTTTTATGAGTATCCTATAAATCTCATTGGCGTTTATTCCCTTAGTAAAAAGTCACACACATAAATATGTTCAAGCCTTCCTGCCACTCCGTGTAATTGAGAGGATCTGTGAGGCACACACTTAATCTCTCTGTAGGGTCTTTTGTGTGAGTGAATAGTGTTCTAAGATCTCTCTTTCTCTTAATTTGAGCTTATAACAAGAGATGATTCACACTACCTTGGTTTCATTTCCAGGTCATGTTTTCCTGGCAGCAACCTGGATTTAATTTTTTCTCAAGATATATTTCTTAATTTTAATATCATCTGCCATCTGGAATAGGTTGAAAATTTACCAAAAAAACCCAAGTCCTGAATCCCTTTGTTTAATGTTCCTTTCCTCAATTTATCTCTTTCCCTTCCCAGATTACTAGAAGTAGCAAGCAGCAGCCTGGCAGTACCTCCAAGTACTTGGCTTGGCAGTCTCCTCAGCTAGATCATCCAGTTCATAAAGCACGTTTTCAGCTTTCCATGCTACTACAGCAAGAGTGTTGCCAAGACAGCTATGATTATACAACGAGGAGACAACTCTCCCACCTCTGGTCTCCAATACTTCCTCCTGAAGCCTCACTGTAGTACCTTCAAAGTCCCTGTTTCTACCAACAGAGTTCAAGGCACCATTACACTTTCACAAATTGGGGCTCCTCAAAGCCCCGGTTCTAGTTCTAAAACCTACCCTTTCATTTCAGAGTTTCATAAGACAGCAACTCCACTCTCAGGTACTTCATTGTTTTGCATCATTTACCTATTAATATATAACATATCACCCTCCAAAATCAGCAGCAAAAAAACAGCGAAATGTTATCTTATAGTTTTCATGAGCCAGAAATTCAGGCGCCTCTGATGTAACCTCCCTAAGAAAAATTGCTGTAGAATCATCTTCTGAAGCTCCAGTCATTCCAAGGCTCAAGTGGAGGAGGATATATTTCCAAGTTCATTGGAGTGGCTGCTGGCAGCCCTCAGGCTCTGCCCGGTTTGCTCACAGGAGACCTCATTTCCTTGGCTCCTGGGCTTCTTCTCAGGGGAACTCACAAAAGCCAGCTGGCTTCACTTAGAATTGATAAGGAGAATCCTACATCTCTCAAGAAATAGAGATGTTTTACAACAGCAAAAGAAGTAGAAGGCAAGAAATAATGAAAATCAGAGCTGAAATTAATGAAATCGAAACAAAAGAAACAATTGAAAAAATTGACAAAACTAAAAGTTGGTTCTTTGAAAAAATAAACAAAATCGACAGACCCTTAGC
>NW_025999977.1:20878205-20912957 GCF_001458135.2 Marmota marmota marmota | reverse complement strand
GGGAGGGGAGGGGGGATAGTAGAGGATAGGAAAGGCAGCAGAACACAACAGACACTAGTATGGCAATATGTAAATCAATGGATGTGTAACTGATGTAATTCTGCAATCTGTATATGGGGTAAAAATGGGAGTTCATAACCCACTTGAATCAAAGTGTGAAATATGATATATCAAGAAATTTGTAATGTTTTGAACAACCAACAATAAAAAATTAAAAAAAAAAAAAGAACAACAACAACAACAAAAAAAAAAAAAAGAAATAGAGATGTTTTAAAACATAATCCTGGAAGGGGTATTGTTTCACCTTTGCCATATTCTGAAAATTAGAATCGGAGTATCATATCTAGCTGCCATGTTCACTGGAATAGGATTCCACAAGGACTGGGAGATGTGGATCATTGGGAACAATTGAGGGTCTCCCTACCACAAAGACAAATCTGCCTAGAATAAAGAAACCTGCAATAGGTGAAGTCTAATTTTTCCAGAACAAAATAAACTCAAAGCTCTGGAACATTAACAAAATCAGAGTAAGACTGAACATGTGACTCATCTCTCTATTGTGATTCAGGAACCTTGAGATCAACAGATGCAAATGTCCTTGAAAGATAAGTACCCTAAGTAGAGCAAGGTGAGGGGTCTCAGCTGAATTGTATTGAGTCTTCAAATTGTAAAAAGCTCCCTCCATAAATAAAGAAATCTGTTATGATATAAATAAAGTAAATTTTATTGATTTCCTGCAGCAAGGTAAAACCACCACAAAGACAATTCTGATGTGGAAACTCAGTAGGGGAAGCAGATGCAGTTTTTTGTTGTTAAGGGTTAGACTTAGAGGTCATTAGGAGGGGGTATTAGAAGTGGGATGAAGTCTTTGAATTGATTGATGTGGGGCAAGGTTTTGAGAAAATATGTGTTGTGCAAGTTATAAAACATTCTGCAATTGCAGTCAGATAAGTATGGGGGTGGTTGTTCCAGTTTTTAATAGCAACCACTTAATTTAAGACACGTTAATAATATCATTGCTGAATTTAATATATTGCTTTAGTCCAAATATCTTGTATTTATACTGTGAAATAAAAATGGAAATGTGACTAGGGAGCTCATTGCCTAGTGTTTAAATTCAAATATTAAAATGACCCGTAGTATGCTTCAAAAATATTTTTAGACCATGAAGCAAGAACCTATGTTTAAATCCAGCTCTACAACTCCTGAAATACATAACGTTGATCAAATTGCTTTCACCTATGTATGCCTCAGTTGTATGTTTAAAATTAGAGATAAAAATATCACCTGTACTGTATACAGTAGTTTTGAGGATTAAATGAGTTGCCGTGTGCAGATCTCTTAGAATACTGCCTGGGACATAGTTAAGAAGTAAATAAATGGTAATGGTTGTGATTATTATGATGATGATAATGTCTAATTGCTCATGTAAAATGAAGTACTTTCTAAGTTTTTTATTTTTTTTACCTACCCTCACATATGATAAAATCAAACTAACAACAAAACATAGTTGTCCCTCAGTATGCCTTAGGGACTGGTTCCAGGACCCCCATGGATATTAAAATCCTATGATTCTCAAGTCACTACACGAAATGGTAAAGTTTGTGCCTATATTCTATGCACACCCTCCCACATAGTTTATTTCTTGATTACTTATAATATGTAATACAGCTGTCATGCTGTATTTTTTTTAGTTAATAATTACAAGGAAAAATGAATGTATGTATTCAATACAGATACTTTTTCCCCCAAAATGTTTTCAATCAGCAATCGGTTGAATCCACACATGCAGAACCTGCAGATATAGAGGGCCGACTGCATATCCTGACAGAAAAGAGCATCCAAGTACTTGTTACCTATAGAAGTTGTATGAGTAGCTTCAGTTTTGCATTGGCAGTTCCAGTATGGGGTGAATTCATCTTTGGGTTGCTAGCCCTAACAATACTTGAATGTAGTTTTCCAGCCTTCAGGGTTGAAATTTATAACAAAGCAGACCAAATAGCTATGCCTGCCTCTTTAAAACTTCATCTTTCTCTTAGGCACTCAGGGGTTTTCGTGTATTCTAGCAAGTCTTTGCTTATTAACAGATGCCTTCTATTAATTTGTGGAGAAAATTAGATATTATGATAGCTAATGCCCAAACCTTATAAGCTATATCTCCAGAAACTTGATAGAAAAATCTCACTTCTTTGCCTGTCCTCTTCAATTTTTCATCCAGAAATGCTGTTTCTAGTGTGATATCACAGTCAGTAAATTTTTCACTTCAGGTCTTGGCAAGAAGCCAGGTGGTTTTAAAGTCACTTGCTCAGGCAAAAGAAGAATGGTACATTTGGAGTGGAAGTATCCTGGAGGGCATTGCTGCAATTAGATAGATGAATGACCCTGGGTTTTAATTAGAATACTAGGTACACACTCCATATCGTTATTCTAAGAAACTGCACTCATAGAATGAGGTAGTGTAATACTACTGAGTCAATATCCTGCAGATCTGTAAGCACAGTTTCTAGGCAGGAGCCACCTTAATTCTATTTATTTACACCTTTACTATTCTTAATAGACAAAATCACTCTAGATTAACCCTATAGGACAGTTGTATAATTAAATTAATTTTAAAAGTCAGTCAGAGGAAGGAAAAGAATGAACATTATAAAGATGGATATTAATGTCTTTTCTTTTATCTCCTGTGCCCAGTAATAATGTCATTACCTTGTTCTTCTTAACATAGAACCTATGTTCTTAAAAAAAAAAGAAAGAAAGAAAAAGAAACTAATAGCTATCTTGCAAACTTCCTTCATAGTACATGTTTATAAAATTAAAACAAACATTATTTTTTCTCTCCATTTCAAGATTGCAAAGCAAACCTGGAAACAAGTTCATAAATATAAAGACTTGTGGGCAAAATGCAATAACAAATCACATGAAAATAATTTTTTTCATAATAAAACTACTCCTGTGTTTGCATTCATTCACTAACCCATTCCATCATTCACTGAACAAGTGGTTTGGGGGGCATTTTTTGTTTGTTTTTTACCAGGGCTTGAACCCAGGGTTATGTAACTACAGAGCCATATTCCCAACCCTTTTAATATTTTATTTTGAGGCAGGGTCTCTCTAAATTGCTTAGGCCCTTGCTAAATTGCTGAGGCTGGCCTTGAATTTGCAATCCTCTCAACTCAGCCTCCAGAATTTCTGGGATTACAGGTGCGCACCAGGTTTGAACAAGTAGTTTTTTGGATAATGCGTCTTTACTGAATATATAGAAGGCACTATGAAAGATTGTAGAAATATAAAGGGAGATAGAACATGATCTACATATTCAACAGATGATTTTGAGAGAAAGAGAATTAAATATTAAAAAGATGAACAATACCACGAAGCAAATTTCATGTCCATCTACTGGGCTTCTTAGACAAGCAATGAAGAAGTGTTCCTTTCTGTGCCTGTCCCTATGGATAAGGTTTGTTCAATACACAGCTACTTTGACTTTCTGAGAGACCTCGAGATTCAACAGAGGTGCATCCGTTGGACATCTGGAGCAGAATTACAGGGTTTCCTTCTGGGGTGTTTATCACACTAATCATTCAAGCCAGGTCTTTCAAAACTCCTCTTGAAAAAGTTCTGAATTTTCTGCCAATTTAGGCCTCAGACAACGTTACAACACTCATTCCATTTTCCGTAACCTGAACTACCTCTACTTTCTTGCCCTAATATTCTGACTTTGGTATTTACTGGAGACACTGCTTTCCTTGCAATCATCAGAAACCAGAACTGCCAATTTTTTTATAATACTAGTGAGTGCTTGTTAAAAACTCTTCCTAGAAACATTAGCATCTTAGTATGTTCAGCCTATCACAAAATACTGCTGACTTAATGATTTATAAACAATAGAAATTTATTTTTCATAGTGAGGAAGTCTAAGATGGAAGCACGGGAAGATCTGGTGTTTGGTAAGAGCTTGTTGCTCATGTCTTCTCAGTGTAACCTCATGGAGGAAAAGGTAAGAGTCATTTGGACTTCCTTTATGAGAGGATTATGGGGAATAGTAAAATTTTTTTCCTACTAATATTTCTCACAACAACACACTTCCTATCACCAAAATGTGAATTTTCCCCACATGGATCAATTGTCCAACATCAGCTGGGTGCTTTACTATTCATTTTAATCCTGCCACTAACTAGAGTTACAACAGGTTCCACCATTAAGGTCTCAGTTCCACAAAGCTGCTTCCCACATTCGGTGCTAATTTCAAGTCCCAGATTGCTTCTGACTGTTGGACTATTTAGCAGAGGTTGTCACACCACTCCAGTTCAGTTAGAACAGCTCTAACAACTCACAAAAGCATTTTACTTACATTTACTGGTTTATTATAAAGGGCATTACAAAGAATACAAACAGGTGAAAAGTTTGCCATGGGCAAGTTATGTGGGAAAGGTAAATTTTCGTGCCTCTCTGGTGCCCACCATCTGCTAGCAACCCTGTGCATTCAGCAACACAGAAACTCTCCGAAACCCTGCACTTTGGGCTTTTTATTTTTGTTTTTTGTTTTACTTTGTTTTGTAGATTTCCTTATATAGGCATGATTAATTAAATTACTGGCCTTTGCTAACCAACTAAGCCTTTAGCCCCTCTCCAGTCCCCTAATACCAATGGATAAAGCTGAAAACTCCAAACTTCTAATCATATGAATGGTTCCCATTCCCACCTTGAGCTTACAATAGGTCCAGGGCAACAGAAAGAAGGGGGAGGTATATTAATCAGGTGTTTGGGAAGTTTTCTAGATTGCAGGCACCACCTCTTTTCTTTGCTTATCTGACCTTCCTGGTTGCTGCCATGGTGATTGTAAACTATCTTGGCCCTGGGGGTTATGTCATTCAGCAAAAATAGTAGTAAAGTTTGAGGTCTATTAGAGGTCAACTGGCAGTCATCTTGCACCCAGATGCTTTTAACCATAAAGAACTTCTAAGGTTCCTGTTCTTAAACAGAAGCACAGTTGGAGCAAGGTATGCAAGGCAGGCTGTGTAGATTTTGTATGGGGTCACAGCCAATCTTCACAATAATCTATAAAATAGACACTATTATTTTTAATCATAGCTACATCAAGTAAGACAGAAAGAGGTTAAACAATTTGCACCAAATCATAAAGCTACAAAGTGGCAGAACTAGAATGCAAATCAAAATTGCCTCTAAAATCTTAGTCTTTAAAAATAAAATTACTTTGAGATAATTTCAGACTTAAAGAGAAGTTAAAAAATGGTATAGTGGATTCTCAGATACCTTTCACTCAGAATATCCAAATGTTAACATTTTTTACCATTGCTTTATCTTTTCATCTCACTACTACTTCTCCCTATATTCTGAATGGTTTTAAGTAATTTTCAGGGATCATGCCCCTTTCTTCCTACCTGGATCCCTGTTTATTTTCTTGACATAAAGAATATTCTCTTTCATACACAATACTATTCTTTATCCTAGAGGGAAAGCCTGGATTATGTGTTGTGTTCAGTGTCATGTCTGTTTGCTTTCCTTAATGTGGAATTTTTTTTTATTTCATGATACTGGTATTTTAAAGATTTCAGAGGAGCCTTTGTTTAGTTCTGTAGAATATATATCAATTTCAGTTGGTTGCATTCAAAACCTTACTCCTAACTACCATCTCTGCTCTTCTCTCACTCTATCATTACATACAGTACTATGTTTCTCCAAAGACTGAGAGTGACATTAAATCTTTCTTCTTCAAAAGGGCTCCAAAAGTGAGTTAGCCTCAGTTCCCACAAAACCTGGATGGTCTCTGCCACAAATCCTTCATCTCAGCAAAATTCAAATGGAAAACACTCATTCTTTTCACCACTCAAGCAAAAGGTCAGTAGTGACATCATCTACCTAAGCAAGCCAGAAATTCAGTGCCATCTAGAGGCCTTTGTCTACTCTCACATAGAGTTTGTCACTGAATCTAACCCATCACTTATAATAGTTTCTAGAATGTCTAATTTTTCTTTGTTTCCAGCTCAATATCTCTTATCCTCTCCTTTAGTAAGTCTGCCATGTCTCACAGCTTCCAATTCTGTTGTTCTGCCATCCCCATCCCTTTTATTCCTTTTTTTAATCCAATACTATTATGTGGGTTGTATGGTTTGATTGCTTAAAATGAGTCAGTTACTTAAAATATACCTACTAGGGTAAAGTCAAAACTTCTCAGAGTGTCATATAAATCCTCTGTGATCTATTCCCTGATGGCTTCTCCATTGCCATCTCCTACTGCCTCAATTTTTACCAGGCTCCCAAAACATACTTTTTGTCCATATCTTAATTATCCCAGATCATCATAATTACAGATATCCTATCACTCCAAAACATTTATGCAATGTACCAAGCAGTTTTATAACCCTGAGTCCTCACTCATGTTGTTTATTTTCTTGAACAAGGAATATACCTCTCCCTCTCTGCCTGATGAATTGGTATCCATCCTTTTAAAAAAAAAAATACTCAGGATCTTTTTGCTATAAAGCATTCACTAAAATATCTTGTGTGATGGTTTATTTCCAACTTTATTCCTTATAATTTTTAAAATATTTTTACCTTGATTTTCAGATATTTGTTCTTGGCACTTACATATTTACCTTTGTACATATTGCCTCTGTTTCCCCACCCCCATCCCTATTAGACTGCTCTTCAACAGCAGGAACTATTTCTTAGTGATTTCATATCCCCGTTCTTTGAAAAGTAGCACATAGCAAATGAGGCATAGTCACGAATGTTTGCTGAATTAATGCAAATCCTGCTCCAAGGATCTCAGATCTTTTCCCAATTGAATGGACTCAGCTTTGAATGAAAGGAAGGACTTAAAGGTATGCCAGTCCAGGTCCAAAATTTCTCTCCAGTGGTTCAGGGAAAAGAACTTACCCAAGGTACTACTACTTTCATGGGACCAATCAAGGATGTAATTTCACCCACTCTCTAACAGGGGAGGAAATAGTGTTACCAGAGCCTGAAAAGAGATAGAGTTAAGGAGGAGGGATCATGATACAGAGGAACTCAGACATTGCCAGACATCCCATGTAAAAGGCAAGAGAGCTTGAAAGGACCACCTGGCTTCTTCCTATTCTCTCTGTTCCCTTCTTCTGCTTGAACCTCCCACTGGCTGACCCATCGCAAAGCCAGCTATCACTGGGATGCAGGGGACGCTGCTTCTCTGCAGCCAGCCTTCTGGGGCACAGAGCAGGGTATAGAAGGGCTATAATGGATCAAAGTGGGATGGTGAAGTATGACCAGCAGGACAGCCAAGAAAAATCCACCCAGAAACAAGGGTTATGTTTCTTATGGTCTGTATTTTTCAGACACCCATCTAAGTGCTCTATACCATTTATTTTAATCTTCCTTACAATGCTATATTAAAGGTATATCACTCTTTCCACCACCATACAAAGAAATGTAGTGAAATTAAAATAAATTATCTCAGATAATTTGCAGTCAGGACTCACATTGGCTTCTAGTCAAAAGGCAAGTTATATTTTATGTATGGGCCACACTCACTGCTTTCTCGAAAGTCCTCCCCTCTCAGTAGAAAGCTGTTATGCAAAGAAAATTTCCCACGTTCGATTTCAAGTAATGCTTCTCACTAGTTAATTTTTTTTTTTATTGTTAGAATTGCAAACCATTCAGCCTCAGTTCCTGGGGTCTACAAATATTTTTAACAGACTATTCATTTCAGTAAAGTCCTCCCCCAAATAATATAAAAATTCAGAAAGAATGTTTATAAAAGAATTTTATATGTTTGTACCTAAGACTGTTTGACATCATTATTGGATATTCTTAATAATTTAAAAGGGAGCCAACTATGCTACAGTCCAGAGAAGGGACATGAATATGGCTAAAAGACAGAAATTAAGACCCAGGAGACAAGCGTGAAGGAATTGGTGTTCTGTATCCTATAAAAGAAAAATAACTGAGTTGAAACAAAGGTCTCTAAGAGTGTGAAACAGCTGAAGAGAGGATGGTAAATTCAACTCTGCCTGTCTCTGGAAAGCCCAGAGCTGGGCACTCTGGAAGATATGATTTGGACCAGCCAAGGTCCCTGCTCAGGGTGAAGGGACATCTTTGTAGACAACTACCCAAAATGCAAAGTTCAACATTTTAAGCTTTAGGGGAGTTTTGTTGTTGTTTTGTCTAATTACAGAGTCTCACTAAATTGCATAGGCTGGCCTGGAACTCTTGATCCTCCTGCCTCAGCCTCCAGAGCAGTTTGAATTACATCTGTGTGCCTCCAGGCCCGTTTTAAGTTTTACTAACAGTTGCTTTGCATGAAGGAGATGTTGATTTCACCATGATGTTAGCCTATCATTATCTCTTACCTGGATGACTATAATAACTTTTTCATTTATTGTACTTTCAGGCTTACACCAGATAGCTTACACAGCAGCAAAAGTGATCATTTAGGATCTAAGTCAGATCATGGTCCCTCCTCTGTTCCTGTTCTCCAATGGTCCCCAGCACACTTTCTAACATGGCCTACAAGACCTTCCATGGTTTGGTCCCTGGCTGTCTTTCTGTGTTAGCTCCTTTACTTTCCCTCCCTCACTGCTCCTCTCAGAGCCTTTCCTCCTTTCCACCAGGTATAGGCAGCCTCAGAGCAGTTGCAGTTGTCGTTCCCCTGACTGGAAAGATTGCTCTTCCACACTGTTGAGTGGGGCACGCGCTCACTTCATTCCACTCTCCCTCTGGGATATGGACTTCTCAGAATTCTTCCTGAACTCCTTAATTAGACCAGCAGCCTCAGTCTCTTTCCATACCATTACTGTATCTTTCTTTTCTCTAGCCTTAATCCTAGCTCTTAATATATTCTATAGACTTGTGCATATTAATTATCTATCTACCCCCTTTATACAAGCACATATACCCCACCTGTAAGCTTCTGAGAGTAGGGATTTTGTCTTATTCACAGCTGTACCTCAAAATATATCTGCAATAATTAGAGCTTAAAAATATGCATTGTGCAGTGGCACACACCTGTAATCCCATCAGCTTGGGAGGCTGAGGCAGAATGATTGAGAGTTTACAGGCAGCCATAGCAAAAGCAAAGTGCTAAGCAACTCAGTGAGAGAACCTGTCTCTAAAATACAAAATAGGGCTGGGGATGTGGCTCAGTGGTTAAGCACCCCTAGGTTCAATTCCTGGTACCAAGAAAAAAAAAAAACATTTTTTTTTCTTGAATAAATAAATTCCTGATGTCAATTATTGGGGAATACGGCATTTATTTGCTTAGAACTGTTTTTAAAAGGGAAAAAATAATTGAACCAGGCCTTGAAACATCTGTCAGACTTTCAAAAGGAAGAAACAAAAGAGAAAAGTCAGAAAAGGTATCTCAATATGGAATGGTGTTGGTGGAAGGAAAGTAGAATTTATGAGAAGTGAGATTGAGGAGAACAGACAATGTCTAAAGGACAGAGATGGAGATAAAACTAGAAGAGCAAAGTGTAATGGGATCACAGGTATTTCTAAATGGCACATGGTCTATTTAGCAAGAAAATGATGGAACAGTACTTTATTTTTCAGGAAATTTAATTTTACCAGTAACATGCAGGGGAAAAAAAATGGAGGAAAGAAGAACATGATAGACAGCCATGATTTAAAACAAGAGAGGGAATTGCCCAAAAAGGAAGTTGTAGTCACATTAAATGAGATTAAGGAGTAGAGGAGGATAAAAAACTTCAAGTATGAGAAAGATAATGCTTCTCTCAGGCCTAGCACTCAGGAATCCAGGGGGATAATCCAATGAAAATAAACAGTGAATTCTTTTCTGAAGTGGTAGCCGAAGGCTATAGATTGGATTGAGATTTTTGAAGGAAAAAAAATGTCTAGAACAAATAAGAGAAAGAAGTCTTCAGGTCAAGAACTGAAAAATCTAAGAAGCTGATATTGTGGAGCACAGTGAAGAGATGAAGTCTGAGAAGAGGAAAGCAGTATATTCACTTTCTTGGAAGCCACGAGAGACTTTGAGCATGAGATATTCAATAGAGTCAAATCAGGCAGCAGAGTCAGTGGGGTGAGGCAGCGAGAAGCCCCAGGGTCTGGCAAGCAGGTTTTCACTGAGAAACACTCAGGACATTGTTTGTAGAAAGGGGTGAGGTCATGGTGAGAAGATCACCATTTGAAAAAGGTGTGGACTGCAATGTTATGCCAAAGGAATTGAAACAGATGCAAGAAGAGTTCTTTTTCTATAATAGAAAATAGTATCTGACACATCTGAGATGGATGTTCCATAAATATTTGTTTAATAAATAAGAGGAACATATTTGTCATTTAATAGGGGAACACTAGAGATAGAGAAGGACGGTTTAAATAAAAAGAAAATTCTAGTAGGGCTTGGGTAATAACATTTTGAGCTCTAAATTAGAAGCTGAGGAATAATGTAATATAGTAATATTGTATTTAGAATAAAATCCAAAATCCTTAGTGGCCTCTCCAGACCTCCCATAATGTTTTACTCAGCTTTTTTGCTGCTTTGACTAAAATACCTGACCAGCACAATTTGTAGAGAGGAAAAAGTTTACTTGAAGGCTCATGGTTTCAGAGGTCTCAACACAGACAGCAGGCTCCACTCCTTGGGTCTCCAGGTGAGTCCGAACATCACGGCTGAAGAGTGTGGCAGAAGGAAACAGCTCACCTGATGATCCAGAAGCAGAGAGAGACAGACTCCACTCTCCAGATGCAAAATATATACCCCATAGTGATGCCCCAATGAGCCAATTCATCCAGCCACACCCCACGTGCCTCCAGTTACCACTCAGTTAATCCCTCAAGGATTAATCCACTGATTAGGGTCAGGCTATAACCCAATCATTTCTTCTCTAAATCTTGCATTGTCTGACCCATGAGCTTTTGGGGGACATCACATCTAAACCATAACACATATCTTGCCTTATGTTTGTCTGTATGCTGCCTCTTCTCCACTCTCCCCATTGCTCCAGCCTTGCTGTCTTCCTGTTCTTAAACCACACAGACTCATTTCCCCATCTGTATTACCCCTACACCTCAAGTGGTCACTGCTAGAACTTCCTAAATGCCAGCCATTTCCCACAACTCAGGTCTTAAGATGTGGTACTTTGACCATCTCTGACCTCCCAGTGAAGGAACCTATACGCAGGATGTCTGTTTTAATTTTAATAAGGCATAAACCACTCACTTGAGTCATCTTTTTGGTATTTATTTGTTGTTTGCCTCCTCTATTCTTATGGGAACAGGCAGGATGTCTTACTCAGAATTGATTGAAATAGCCTCCAGTGCAAGAAGATGAATAAATATTTGAACAAATCCTGAGGTGGACAGGGGACATTTAAGACAGTGTATATCAGATCACTTTAATCATGTTTATAAGTTAAGTTATAAAGTATTTTCTCAAACGTATCTATTTCTTCCTTTACCCTCCTGCTCCTTTTTCTTCTTAGGTCCACAGCAATTCTGACTCAAACCACTGCCATCTTCCTGCCCTGCTTCTTATCCCACTCTTCCTAAAATGCACATCCAGTTATTTCACAATCCCATCTACAGTATCCCATAGGTTTCCCATCAATCTTAAGATAAAATCAAGCCCTTACCCAGTGTTTAGGATCAGACCCATGTGATTGATTATTTCCACAGCTTCAGTTTTCACCACTCCCACCCTGTCCCACCTCGTTATCCACATGGCATTCCTTGGTCATACTGCATTTTATCAGTTTGCTATGTTCTCTCACTTCTCAACAATCTCCTTCTCTTGGAAACCTGTTTCCCATTTGCTTCATTTGAATCAGTCCTGCCTATCATTTCGGTCTCAGCTTGAATGTTGATAACTCCAGGCAATATGGCAGAACTTACTCTCACTCAAGTTATCTGTCTCTTTTACATATTCTCAAACATTCTTTTATCTGGCAGAGCAAATAAGCCATAAGCAAAAGAACACTCTGGATAGTTTAGGAAGAAAAGACTTTATTAGAATATATTATGTAACTGACAATATTTCAGGGCAGAAGGCTAGATAATTAGGCTTGGAGGCTCTATTGACATGAACAGGAATGTCTGAATTTACCACCCACTCCTCTTGACAATTCCCGTCTCTGTTATTGCAAGTTGCAGCAAAGACCTCCAGCCCCAGACACTGCAGGCTGCCACCATTCAGTCCTTTGTCATAGTTAAGTGAATTCTGGCTACCTGTCTCCTTTTCTTGGCAGGTTAAATTCCATTCAGTTTTACCTTCCAACTAGTCTTTTCTAAATTGACATGTAGGTAGATCTGATTGGTAAACTCAAATCACAGGCATAAACTCTGGACTGTTGAGAGACAAGGAAAGCGATAATTCAGCTCTTAACCTAAGAAAGCAAAACTCATAAGATGTAATGAATTGTGATAAATGACTCCTGCATACCTGTGCTCTGTTGCTACCCTAGTCAGAGTATACCTTAGCTGTGTGGGTTTCATCTGCCCCACTCATCCACTTCACAAAGCCAGAGGCTATGTCTCTCTCTCTCACTGTGGTTTCTCTAAGAGCTAGCAGAGAGCCTCATGTTGAGTAAATGCATAAAATATTATTTATTGAATGAATGAATAGGTTGTAATTGGGGCTTGAAGATAGTTTGGAACAGCTGTTAGAATTATAATGCAGGAATTATAATTGGGAGTCAATTAGTGAAGACTTAAAGAATTGCTGAGTTGCATTTTGGATCCTGCCAAGTTAGGGAGAACACATTTGTGGTAGAACTAATCATCACTGTTTAGTGAGCTTCTCAAGCAAGGCAAAAAAAGCCTACAATAGGGATTTAAACCTGTTTTCAGTTGGACATAGATTGAGCTCAGTTCGAGCTCAAACCAAGAAAAATCAAATAACTGTCCTTAGAATTTAGGTTGCTTAAGGAATAAATTAAAACATAAAGGAGCTAGACAGTGTGAGAATACTGAAAGAAGAAGGGACTAACATAACTATACAGGCAGAGATACACTTAATATAGTGTTTTTTGCAAAGGGAATGGTGGCAATTAGTTTAGGCTTTTTGAACCACACAATGACTTTGTGTTACAACTACTCAGTTCTGCAGTTGTAGGGGGAATGTGACCATAATTGATACCAAAGCAAATAAGCATGAAACTTTCAAACACATTGGGTCTTGGCTTTCACATCCACTGTTTAAAAGTCTCAAGGATTTATATTTTGCTTACAGTTTATGTTCATTAGAGGTCAGCTGGGTGACCTGCTCCATGTTCTCATTTGACTTTCTAGAACCCAAGCCTATGAAAAAGTCACAAACTGGAATATTACTTTCAATTATAGCCAAGAGAAAAGGTGTAAGGTACTTAAAGCTTCTCTCTAGAAGCGGTAATCCTTCATTTTTACTTGAATTTCATCAACCTAAACATTACATGTCTGTGTCCAAGTTTAAGAAAGTAGGAAAGTATTAAGGTATGCATGAAGGGAACTAAGAACTGTGAATAGTAATATAGTATGCAGCAAGGATTTGCATTAAGAGAGGGAATTTTGAGCTTAAAATTCTTGATGATCCAGTTTCAGATAATGAAGATCTGCTTTAAGATAGCCGCAGAAAACTGGCACTGAAGATAAATGGAGTTGAGGAAATTGAGTAATTGCAAACCCTGTACATGTCGAAGTTCATTAGTGTGCACATTGAAGTAAGCACTAGTTGTCTTCTATATCTATTTATTCAAAAAGGAAAATAACAACCCAATATATTATCTTAATGTGCTAAATCTGTGTAGTGTATTCCCTCAATAGGCTAGCTCAGTATTTGGAGACAGGAAAGAGATAGTAATATAAAAAATAATGTGAACACAATTTACCCCTAATATACACCAGAATATTTCAAAAGTATCAATTTTTTGACCTAATTATTTATTTTATAGTGTTCTCTTTCACTGTATGTGTGTGCATGTGTATATATATATATATATATATGAAATATATATGTATATATAATATGAAATATTCACAATATGAAAATATCTTTTTTTTCTGTAATAGTTTTTTGAAAATATCTTAAATTAACCACATATGCAGTAAATCAATAAAATATTATATGTATACATTCATATAAGTCTGAAAAATGAGAAATCAAGAGAACAATTTGATGACCAAATTTGTTGGTTTAGCATTTTTATCATACAGTTGAAAAGACAAATTTAAGGATTAGCTCCTTTTTTGGCAGAGTAGAGCAAGTCAGTGAAGATGAAAGGGAAATGACAAATACGGATTATTACAGTTGTCCTCACAAATTTGTTCTCATAAACGGAAGCTCTTAATCCACTTCTCTGCATTCATAAAATCACATTGAAATACAAGAGATAAAGAAGTATATAGAAATAACCTTGAACCTACTCCATTTTTTTAAGCAAAACATTCATAAACAATGTTTGCTTTCATTTGTCTTGTCTAGTATTATTGGCAGTATGCTACTAGTAATTCTTATTAAGTGATGGAGACCCAGGAAAGTTATCACAACCAGATGCAGGACAACTGAATTAGGATGTTGCAAAGAAACCCAGTGCACAGTCATGAGCTTGTCAACTGTGGTGCTCAGTATTTGATCCACATCTAACTAGTAGAGTTTAACCCTGTTGGTGTTTGTCAGTTTAATCAGCCAAGGGCAACTCTCAGGAAGGGTTTCCTTTGGGTTGTGCCTTGAATGTGTAACTGCCTGTTGGTACCCACCTGTGATACTGGAGTGTTCACAGCCGGCAAAATGGGACAGGTCTTTCATGCAAAAAAGCAAAGCTTTTATATATTATGTTGGCTCATTTTTACTTGTAGGTAGGAAAACATGTATGGGGCAGGGAGATAGAACATGAAAGAATTTTTAAAAAACAACAGAAAAACAAAAAGAATTGCCATGCAAAATTATGATCTTCAATTTTCTAAGAATTATACTGTTTTGCATTGGAATACAGAAAACAGTAGAGCTCAGGGAAAATTTATCATCTTTGTTTATAGTTTGACTCCATTCCCATTTTGAATTTTGAATTATATTACCTCTAATCTAATTGCAAATACTAATTTGTCCTGTGCTTTAAAATAAATGTTGTTACTGTACTTGTAGAATGCTTCTGCATGTACCTTACTACCTTTGCATCTTATTGATTGCATTGCTGGTTTCTATGGAAACACAAGTGGAGAAGCTAATTAAGATCAGGGGGTTAGAACTGAAGAAAAATAGAATTTTCAACACAGTTCATTTATCATGTACATTTAAATTAGTTTCTTTAATAAAATATCTATTGGAGTAGAATGGCGATGGCTGAATCACTTTAATAAAAACAAATGATACATGTTAAAAGCTTAACAACACTTATTTGTACTCAATTCATCCCATTAAGAAGCATTTTGGCTTGGTAATCAAATTAACAAAAGTCATTAATAAAAATTTCTGTGTCTCAATACTGTTAACTCCAAGATTTTTGGCTTTGAGCAATATATCTTGTGAATCACTCTTATTATTTATTCAGAATAAGCCTGTGGTTTCTGTCAAGTTACTGTCTTCTAGCTACAGATCCATCCTTTTATATCTGTCTTCATGATGCTCTGGATGGGACTATACAAACTATATTTCTCAGCATCTAGTAGATTCCTAGGTTTGGCCACAAGGGGCAACTGGGAGAAATTAATAGGCAGGAAGGAGACAGAAGAGCTTCCATTCTGTTGACCCTGCTCCTGTTAGGATTAATTAAGCAATGATCCTTTACTTAGGAAGGGGAGAGCTTTCCAACCTCCAATACCCAGCCGTGGAACCAATCCCCTTCAAGTTTCTACCTTTGATATATGTAGCATATTTCTGTGTTTCTAGTTGATATAAAGTGCATGGTTGGTTTTATATGCAAAACTAGAATGTTAGGTAGTTTAAAAGAGAATAAAGTCTATTTATTCTAAGAAATGTAGGAATAGAGAAATATAAGAATAAGAAAAATTATTACTAAGTTCTCTCACCTGCATCCAACTTATGCTAATACTTTTTCTCTTTTCTCAACAGTATTGTTTTAAACACAGGTATATGTTTGTTTTTTTTTTTCAGGAACAGCGTCATATTTTACATCTACTTTTGTCTCCTGTTTTTTCTTTAAATCAAAACAATATTTTTATATTATTACAAATGCTTCACAAACATCATTTGGATAGTCATGTAACTTTCAATAGACTGTTTTACAGATCAATTTTGAACAATGAAATTGAGGATGACATCAAAAGCCTACCAACAACAACAAAAAAAGAGCCCAGAAACAGGTAGCTTCTCAGCCAAGTTTTACAAGATCTTCAAAGAAGAACTTACACCAATACTCCTCAAATTATTCCATGAAATAGAAAAGGAAGTAACCCTTCCAAATTCATTTCATGAATCTAGTATCACCCAGATACCAAAACCAGACAAAGACACATCAAGGAAAGAAAACTTCAGAATAATATCCCTGATGAACATAGATGCAAAAATTCTTAATAAAATACCAGAAAATCATATACAAAAACATATTAAAAAGACAGTGTATCATGATCAAGTGGGGATCATTCCGGGGATGTAAGGCTGGTTCAACACACAGAAATAAATAAGTGTAATTCATCACATCAGCAGACTTAAAGATAAGAATCACATAATTATCAATAGATGCAGAAAAAGCATTTGACAAAATTCTTCATCCATTTATGCTCAAAACACTAAAAAAAAAACTAGGGATAGTAGGAATATACCTCGTGATTGGAAAAGCTATGTATGCCAAACCAAAGGTCAACACCATTCTAAATGGAGAAAAAGTGAAAGCATTCCCTCTTGGAACTGGAACAAGACAGGGATGTCCTCTTTTACCACTCCTATTCAACATAGTCCTTGAAACCTAGCCAGAGCAATTAGACAAAAGAAAGAAGTTAAAGGGATACCAATAGGAAAAGAAGAGCTCAAACTATCTCATAAATGAATACAGCAAAGTAGCAGGATATAAAATTAACACCAATACCAGTTGTGTTCCTATACATCAATAACAAATCAACTGAAATAGAAATCAGGAAAACTATCCCATTCACAATAACCTCAAAAAATATATATATTTGGGAATTAATCTAACAAGAGAGGTCAAAAACCTCTATAATGAAAACTATAGAACACTAAAGAAAGAAACTGAAGAAGAGCTTAGAAAACAGAAAGATGCCCCATATTCTTGGATAGGCAAAATAAATATTGTCAAAATGCCCATACTACAAAAAGCACTACACAGATTTATGCAATTTCTATTAAGGTTTGATGCTCTTCATAGAAATAGAAAAAGTAGTCATGAAATTTATTTGGAAAATTAAGAGACACGGAATAGCCAAAGCAATCCTTAGTGAGAAAAGTGATGCAGGAGGCATCGCAATACCAGACCTTAAATTATACTACAGAGCTAGAAGTCACTGCGTGTGTGCTGGCCCTCCCCTGTGGGTCTCTGTCTGTGGCTCTAGGACTTGACCCAGGCCTCTGTTGCTGCTGCCATTGCTGCTGTCGGCAAGTGGCCAGGCTGGAGACCGTGGTGGAGTGCCCCTCAGGGCCCTGCATGATCTGGCAGTCTTAGAACCCCAGCACCCTGCCATGCATCCTCCCACCCAGAGCTCAGCCTGGAGGCATCTGTGCTGGGGACCTTCCCTTCCCGGGGCCATCTTCTAGTATCTGCTGGAGACTAGCATACCAGTGGAACAGAATAGAAGATAACAGAGTCATACCAACATAAAAACAGTTATCGAGTATGAGTACTACAGTTGTCTAGTACTCATACTAGACAAAGGCACCATAAACAGACACTGGAGAAAAGATAGTCTCTTCAACAAATGGTGCTGGGAAAACTATAAATCCATATGTAGTAGAATGAAACAACCTCTTTATCTCACCCTGCACAAAACTCTACTCAAAGTGGATCAAGGACCTAGGCATTAGACCAGAGACTCTGCTCCTACTAGAAGAAAAAGTAGGTCCAAATCTCTACCATATTGGCTTAGGAACTGACTTCTCAATAAGGTTCCTAAAGTGCAAGAAGTAAAATTAAGAATCAATAAATGGGACGATATCAAGCTGAAAAACTTCTTCACAGAAAAGGAAACAATCAAGAATATGAAGAGAGACCTACAGAGTGGGAGAAAAATTTTACCACCAGTATCTCAGAGTATTAATCTCTAGGATATACAAAGAACAAAAATAAATAAGTAAATAGATAAATACCCAATCAATAAATGGGCTAAGCAACTAAATAGGTAGTTCACAGAAGAATATAAATGGTCAAAAATGAATAAAAAAGTTTAACATCTCTAGCAATTAGAGAAATGCAAATCAAAATTACACTGAGATTTTTATCTCATCCCAATCAGAATGGCAATTATCAAGGATACATGTTGGTGAGGATGTGGGGAGAAAGGTACACTCATATATCGCTGGTGGGACTGCAAATTGGTACAACCTCTATGGAAAGCAGTATGGAAATTCCATAGAAAACTTGGAATGGAACCACCATTTAACTCAGTTATCCCACTCCTTGGTTTATAACAAAGGAATTAACATGGCACACTACAATGATTTTAAGGTTTATAGCAGCTCAGTTCACAATAGCCAAGTTATAGAACCAACCTAGGTGCCCCACAAAAGATGAATGGATAAAGAAAATGTAGTATAAATACACAATGGAATCTTAGGCATAAAGAAAAATGAAATTGTGGCATTTGCCAGTAAATGGATGAAACTGGAGACTATCATGTTAGGTGAAATAAGCCAATCCCCCCCAAAATCAAAGGCAGAATGTTCTCTTTGATATTTGGATGCTAAACCTCAACAAGGGTGGGGAAGTATAGGAATTCATTGGACTAGACAAAGGGAAATGAAGGGCAGGGATGCGGGGGATGGGACTAGAAAAGACAGTAAAATGAATCAGACATATCTTTCCTATTTTTATGTTTAAAACATGACCAATGTAACTCCACATCATGTATAACCATAAAAATGGTATTTTAATTGGAACATGTTATACTTATTGTATGTATATATGTCAAAATACAATCTACTGTAAGATATATCTAGAAAGAACAAATTTTAAAAAGACTGTTTTATTATTAATCAGTATTAAAACATTTGAATTGCTTTCATGTGGCTTGTAATTATAAAGAATGCTATCCTTATCACCTTTGTGTTGTGAATTTTTGTTTCACAATGAGGTCTAGTTCCTTGGACTTTAAACATTTTTATGATCCTATGCCAAACTCTTCATGTAGAAACACAGCCCTCTTCAAAGTCTATATATCCACAAGTATTTCTAGATTTTTTTCAGTCTGTATTCCATAGTTTACAAAGTATTCTTCCATTCTTTTATGCTTCTGTGTGTGTATCCATATGTCATTTTCTTTACTCATTTTCCCTATAGTGATATTATAGCTGAAAAATATTTTAGACTGCACTAAGGGAGTAATTACACCAATTCCACTTTGCTAAGAGAAAATTCATATTTACTATCCACTGAACATCTAACTTTTAATATATTTTTTCTAAATGATAGTAATACTTCCATAAAATGTTTCTCATTTGTGCAATAGGTGAAAGAAAAAGTAAAAATGATTCTATTTTAAAATGATTCATTAATTACAAGACTATTTTGGGTTTTGAACTGAATAGTTATGTGCAAATGGTAACTATGAACCAATCAGATACTTAATATAAGCCAGAATAAATTATCCAAGTTTTAGTTTTTTCATATTTATAATAACATCATACCTTTAGCCATATTTACTTTTGCAAATGTTCTAAAAGTCAAATTGTCAAGGGCTAGGGTGAAGCTCAGTGGCACTGACCTTGCACATGTAAGGCTCTAGATTTAATTCTTAGGACAAACAAAAAAATGGCCAATTGTATGTCTATGTCTGTATCCATATTCATGTTCATGTTCATATCTAAGGATACTGATGATCATACAGCAACAGAAAATACAAAGAAGTCATTAAATATCAAAATTCTATAAACTTTGTTGAACAAAAACAGGATATTAGTTGAATATACTTCAAGACAATCTGGAGTAATACATTTGGGACTTCTATGAATATCTCATGTACTGTGCTTGTGTCAATTTAAGGGAAAAAGTTGGCTTTTGTGTACATTGTGCCTTTTCCTCCAAATTCTTAGCACTTCAAAATACACCCTTTTACCTTTAAAGGAGCTATCTAGTTATAATGTAATGAATTTACCTTTAATTTAAAGAGGTTACAGTTTAATTTAAAGTGATTACACTTATGGCTTTCTGGAGACCAGAACGTATGGGTTCAATTCTAATAATAGACCTGTAAGAAGAGAAGAACTTGTTAATCAAAGCAAGAAATTTTACATTTTGAAAGACCCTTCCAAAGTCTTAGAAATAGCCTGATACCCCTCACAATTCAATTCAACTACCTTCCGTTAAGGAAAAAATCCGTGTACACACACACACACACACACAAAGTCCTTACCAGATATTAGGCACTGTATTTTGAGGTGCACCCGATCTCACTGCACTTCACAACAACTGTGTATGGTATTTATTATTGACCATTTTTTACAAAAGAGGGAACTGACTTTCAGAAAAGTTATGTACCATTTCCAAGTTCATGCAAGCCAGAACCTAGATTTGAATGTCAGTTGGCCTGACCCAATAACCCTTTCTCTTTCATGAAGATAGTTATTAAATTTAAACTAGGAGGCAATAGGACAAAGACTTTTTGTGTGCCTGTCACTACCTAAGCATCAAGTTTTAATGCAGTAATTCTTATAGAGAATATTTTAGACATATTTTAGTATATAATTAGTATATAATTATACTAATATTTTAAGCCTACCTGAAATTTTTGATTAAAAACATGCACTTACCATAACTATATATTTTATGACCATAAATTTTTTTGTTCTTATAATTCTGAAGGAAAAAAATAACCTTACTACCAGCCTCTTCAAATGGGAACCACCTAACCCTTACTCTCTTATCCCTTATGGTCTTTGTCAAGTCAATAAATACTGAAGGATTATATTTGAAAATGGCTTTTAATATATTGTAGGAAAAACTTCAAGCGTTTGGAAATAAATATAATTAGATACACTACTACAGTTAGATGTGGTTTGTCTCCACAAAAACTCATGCTGAAATTTGATCCTCAGTGTAGCCATGTTGGCAGGTGGGACCTTGCAAAGGGCTTGTCTTTCTTTGGAGACTGGATTAGTTCTTATGAGAATGGATTAGCTCTCACAGGAGCAAGATTTGATGACATGCCCAGCCCCATTTCCCTTCCTTTCGCAAGCCATCCATGGGCTACATGTAGGTTCCCATGCATTGAGCTAGTAAACAGGAACATCTGGTGTCTGGGAATGACCAGTGGACATTTCCTTGGGTTAATTGCCCTGACAAATTGTGAATTCCTATCCCACTTGCCAAAGGTCTCACATAGCACCAAAGATGGGGTGACCTGTTGTAGCCTCACAGCACCTGAGAAGGGTATAACCTGTCAAGATGCCAATCAACCTGCTGACTGCAAGACATCATAAAGCAAGACTCCACCCTTGAAACCTTATCCCTGCCTTTGACGTATTTCCTAATTAAACCACCAGAGCCATTTTTCCTTGTCTAGTTCCTGCTCCTGTGTGGACTAAACCTATCAGGGCTCACCTTTTGTAAATATATATCTGACTCTTTGTCTTTTGTTCTTCACTAATTATTTCAGACTTTCAAATGGCTTACACCCTCCTCAGCAGGAAGAAGAACCCCCAGTGAGATGCTGGCGGTAACTTCCTATACACTCCCTCTTCAGCAGACACCTGCTGGCCCCTCTTTCATACAATCCCCCCACGTGATGCCATCTGCCATGTCATGATGCATCCTGTCACTCTCACCAGATGTGGATGCCTCATTCCCCAACTCCACTGCCTTCAGAGTTGTGAGCCAAATAAATCACTTTTCTTGATAAATTACCTAGTGTCAGGTGCACTGCTGTATCAACAGCAAAGAGAGTAGACATAGACTATACCTGTGTACCTTAATTTAATTGTGCTTTGTTGTATTGCACTCAGCAGACTGACTTTTTTTTTTATACACAAACTGAAGCTTGTGGCAACCATCATCAGCACCATTTTCTAATAGCACATGCTTGCTAACATATCCTTGTGTCACATTTTGGCATTACTTGCAATATTTCCAACTTTTTCATAATTGTTGTATCTCTTATGGGAATCTGAGATCAGTTTTTTTAGATGTTATTATATAAATGTTTGGGGATATCACAAATTGTGTCCAGGCAAACTTAATCAATAAATGTTGTACATGTTCTGATTGTTCCAATCAATAGCCGATTCCCCATCTTTTTCTTTCTGCTTGGGCTTTCTTATTCCCTAAGACACAACCATATTGAAATTAGCCACCCAGTGGCTTCTAGATGTTCAAGTGAAAAGAAGAGATGCATAGTCTAACTGTAAATCAAAAGCATCTTGAGGAGCACAGTTCAAAAGCCAAGACAGGATGAAAGCTAAATCTGTTGTGCTGGTTAGCCAAGTTGTGAATGCAAAGGAAGAGTTTCTTAAGGAAATTAAAAGTACTACTGTAGTGAGCAGACTCATGATTAAAAAAGATAGATGTTTTGCCATTATCAAGAAAGTTTTAGAGGTCTGGATAGAAGATCAAAGTGGCCACAACATTCCCTTAAATCAGAGCCTAGTCCAAAATAAGCCCCCAACCAACTCATCAATTCTATGAAGGCTGAGAGGTGAGGAAGCTGCAGAAGAAACATTTGAAGATAGCAGAAGTTGATTTACAAGGATGAAAGAAAAGCTATTTCTGTAATATGTAGGTGCAACGTGAAGCAGCAAGTTTTCCAGAAGATCCAGCTAAGATCATGGAGGAAGGCAGCTACCCTGAACTGCACATTTTCAATGTAGACAAAACACCCTTATATTGGAGTAACAGGTTATCTAAGACTTTCATAGCTAGAGAGGAGAAGTCAATGTCTGGCTTCCAAAGCTTCTTAAAATCTTCCTTTTGTTCTTTGGACTCTCTTATTAGGGGCTAATGCAATTGGTGATTTTTGAGCCTGATACTCATTTGTCATTCAGAAGATCCAAGGGTCCTTAAGAATATACTTCATCTACTCATCTGTGCTCTGTAAATGGAACAGAAAGCCTGAAGGATAGCACATCTTTTTATAACATAGTTTACTGAATATTTTAAGCCTACTGTTAAGACTTGCTGCTCAGAAGAATTAAATTACTTTCAAAACATCACTGCTCATTGACAACGCACCTGGTCACCGAAGAGCCCTGATGGAGATAATTATCAAAATTAATATTGTTGATTTACATATTGCCATACTAGTGTCTGTTGTGCTCCGCTGCCTTTCCCATCCTCCCCCCTCCCCCCTCCCCCACCCTCTCCCCTCCCCTCCCCTCCTCTCTCTCTACCCCCTCCACTGTATAACCCTGAGGGTCTCCTTCCATATGTAAATCAATGGATGTGTAACTGATGTGATTCTGCAATCTGCGTATGGGGTGAAGGTGGGAGTTCATAACCCACTTGAATCAAAGTGTGGAATATGATATGTCAAGAAATTTGTAATGTTTTGAACAACCCACAATAAAAAATTTAAAAAAAATGTTAAAAAAAAATTAATATTGTTTTCATGCCTGCTAACATAAGATTTATTGTCTAGCTCATATATCAAGCATTAATTTTAGTCTAGTAGTCTTATAAGAAATACACTTCATAAGGCAATGACAGTGATTCCTATGATGGGTCCAGGAAAAGTAAATTGAAAACCATTTGGAAACAATTTGCCATGCTAGACACCATTAAGAACATAGTTGGGCTGGGTTTGTAGCCCAGTGGTAGAGCACTATACCTTGCATGTGTGAGGAACTGAGTTCGATTCTCAGCACCACATAAAGATACATAAATAAAATAAAGATATTGTGTCCATCTCCAATTAAACATATTTTTTTTAAAAAAAAAAGAACATTGGTACTTCATGGGAGGAATTTAAAATATCCACATTAATAAAAGTTTTGAAGAAATTGATTCCAACTCTCGAGGAAGACTTTGAGTGATTTAAGATTTCAGTGGATAATATAACTGCAGATGTGATAGAAACAGCAAGAGAATAAGAATTACAATTGGCTGTTGAAGATGTGACTGAACGGCTATACTCTCATGTTAAAGTTTTAATGGATGAGGAGTTGCTTCTTATGGAGGAGCAAAGAACCTTTCTTGAGACTGAACCCTGGTGAAGTTGCTATGAACATTGTTGAAAGGAAAATAAAGGGTTCAGAACATCATTACATTAACCCAGTAGATAAAGTAGCAGCAAGATCTGAGAGGATTGATTCCAATTTTAAAAGAAGTTCTACTGTGGGCAAAATGCTACCAAACAGGATTACATGGAACAGAAATCTTTTGTGAAAGGAGGAATCCATCAATGCTGCAAACTTCATTATTGTCTTATTTTAAGAAATTGTCACTGTCAGCTTGTAGAGGGGGCATGCACCTATAATACAAAGTCTGAAATACTCAGGAGATTAAGGCAGGAGGATCACAAGATCTGGGCCAGACTGGAAAATTGAGTGAGACCCTGTCTTAAAATAAAATAAAAAGGGATGGATGTGTAGCTCAGTGGTAGCGTACTACTGGGCTCAATTCCTAGTACTAAAAAAAAAAAAAGAGAATAAAAAAATGAAAAAGGAACAAAATTGCTACAGCCACCCCAACCTTCAACCACCATCTTCATCAATCAGCAAATTGAGGCAAAATCTTCCACCAGCAAAACTACTATGACTTACTGAAGGTGCAGATGATTACTAGCAATTTTTCGCAATAAAGTATCTTTAATTGAGATCTGTACATTGCTTTTAAGATTACTGATATCACAAGCTTAATGAACTATAGTAGAATGTAAGCATGACTTACATGTACTGAGAAACAAAAAAATTGTGTCTCACTTTATTGCAGTGGTCTGAAACTGAACTTGCAATATCTTTGAGGTATCTCTTAAAGATATTCATCCTCTTTCTTTCCTTTCCCTTTACATATTCTGTCTCTGTACTTCTCTCTCAGTCTCTCTCTCTCCCTGTATACGTGTGTGTGCATATATACACGCATATATGTATAAGTATGCAACAAATATATTCACACACACAAATCACATTGAAGTGGCCAAATACTGGGGTCAGTTGTTTTCTGTGGAACTTTGAATTTTGGTTAGCCTTCCTCCACTTCTTTGTTAAATACAGTATCTGCACATCCATCATGAAGTGCTCTAAATAATTAGATAATAGTAACGAGAACTATTGACATGAATTTACAAGTTAAGAAAAACTAGAATATAAATACATTTCATTCAATTCCTTAGAGTATTGGGGTACATCTTACTTATCTATGCAGATTTACTTGGTAATAAATGCTCCATGAAGAGTCTTAGAAGAACCTTTAGGAAAGTCATGCTGCTAAGTTGCCTTCTATACTTGCTCTTTTAGAAAAATGCAAATTGGGTCGTGTTTGAGATTTTTTTTCTAAATAATGAGTTTTGTGTAGGCAATTTTGAGGTCAATTTAGTCAATCATGCAGATGATATTTGTCTATAAATAACATGGCTATATTTGTCACTGAGCTAAGTATTATGAATACAGGTCTGAAGATGTTTCAGTGGACTAATACGGAACTGGAGTGAATTATTACAAATTTTCTCACATAGAGTTGACATTGTCCAACCAACTATTAAATCTGCATATGCAGTACATTTATATAGGAAACAATCTGATTGAATTAAATGGCTGCCATTCTTGGAACAACAGTATGTCATTCAAGACTAAACGCTATAAATGAGTTGAAGAATGAAAGGCACAGTTTATCTCACTGACTCCAAAATGGAAATCAACAATAATACCCACAGGAAGCATGTAGCTTCCTTTCATTTTGTTGTCTTATCTCTATAAGGAAATCTGTAATGTTCACTTGCATAAAAGTAAATCAGGCATTGGGTTGATCTCTGGGGTCTTCAGAAAAATCAAACAGGTTGGAATTCCCCAGTGATTCTGAATGTTCACACTCTTAATGTGAAAATGACATGTTCAATGGTCGTATTATACGTACATGTATGATTATCAAACTGCATTTCAGTATTCTTAAAAAGAATGCCTTTGAGAGGAGGGGAGGGGAAGGGAATACACTGCAAGGAAATGAGATTGATCAAATTATGTTCTATGCATGTATGAATATAGCATAATGGATGCCACTATTATGTATAATTATAATGCACCAATAAAAAATAAATTGTAAAAAGAATGCCCTTAAAAAATAAATTGTTAAGAGCTTATGTTAGCTTTCCATTGTCATGGATCTTGAGATGTCTGCAGTCTAATTGAAAAGTTATTATACAACTCAGTCTCTCTAAAAGGTTTATTCTATTTATTTCTTCTGTAAAGAGCAGGGCATTATAGCAGATATGAAATGAAGTTGGAGTAAGTAGGCTTGAGGGACAAATAATGGTGATTATGTATAAAGGGTAGAAGCAGGCGGGGAATATTGGGGAACTAGCATTGTTTTAGTCAGCTTCTACTTTAAATAAAATGTACATGTTCAGTTCAGGAACTTGCACAATCAAGTTTAGATCCTCTCGCAGTTAAAAGCCTTTTCCTTTGCTATTTTATGGGAACTTTTTGGTAGAGATTTCTTTAACTTCAATTAATTGGAGGATTTTTCTTGCAGTGAATGTCAACTTTCAGACACGAAGAGCAGGGATTTCACAGATGTGCCCCCAGCCTTGAACTCCTTGTGTACTATAGGGATTTTCTGTTTGAGTGACAGGGGCCTGATAGTGATGTAACAATGGCTCTGCTGGCCCTGCCAGACCTCCGCAAGGGTATCAGTCTTTTACATTTCTCCTGGCTTGGGAGAGATGATCTTCTGTATTGCATAGAGAGCATCAGTATTTCTTTAAATAGAATTTCCTGTCCTTCTTCTTTCCTCACCCTGTCTTCGTTCTTGTGACAGCCCAAATTGTCCCCACTCTATTTTAAGTCAATATCATTTGACCCTTTACTTTTCTCAGTTCTGAGCTAGAAGAACTCTATTACTTGCTTTTTGGCTCTTTTCTTTCTGGTAGCGTAATCTGTTTTGGTAAATTCTGAAATGTTAATCATTTTTCCTGTGTTTTAATTGTCTCAATGTATTTTCTCATCCCCAATACACTGACGTATTATTTGTGAATGATTGAGTGGAATTAAAGTTTGAACTCTGGAAATTCTTAAAGGCAGAATAAATCTTAGAGTGCTTGAAGGAATAGAGACTTTTAATACAGACATTTTGGGGGACAGAAGGAAAATGTTGTGCATACATGTAGATGAATAGTCCTGGAGGTCCTGGAGGGCAAATTATTTGATTATTTGGGTTGGATACCAAAGTAATCAGTCTGATTTAAATCACTGAAACTGATTTAAAACTCAGAGAGTGCAGACCACAGTGAGTCTTGGCAATTTGCTTCTGTAGACCAGGTCAGATGTCTGCCTGTCACAGTGACTGTCTGAAATTTCAGATGACCTACCATACCCATAGCTTCTTATGTGCATTCTCATGCCTAGGTGATCAAGCTTGAACCAAGGGATAACACCATCTTTGCCACAACTAGTTGAACAAGGAATCAGTGATGAGTACATAAGGAGCTATTCATAGCCCAGGCAGCATGCATGAATGTGACATAAAGAGACAGTTTTGCTCAGCAAGAGTGCTCTCTGATGGATAGAAACAAATTGATCAATTGGATCTCTTCAAAGAGAGTGAAGGTGAAGCATAGAGAGACTGCCTACAGACTTGGGAGTGAACAGATGCCCATGACCCTTAAAAAATAGCTATGGGAATTCAAAAGCAAAGGGAAAAAAACAGAAAGAAAAGAACAGAAGAGATGGGTTAAATCCCACAGCTGTCATTGATGTAAAGGAATGCTACAGAGATTGAGTTTTGCCTTGTCTTTGGAGATGCCATCTGTCCGGAGCTATGGCTCTGCTGCGCTTAAGATCACTTCTTTCTTTCTTCATTTTTTATTTTTTGGTGGAGGCATATGGGGCTACAAAGACAAGGTCTGGGAAAGCTTTCCTATTCCTGAAACAAAAGAGCCATGTCTTCTTAAATAAGCACACTCAGTAAGGTAGTTCTCTAAGGAATGATTATTATATACCTAAGAGGAATTTTGCAGTTATCTCTGAATGTAATATTTTTTTCCTTGCCACAATATGATTTCACAATGAATCCCAAAGCAGTAGGCTTTATATTTATAAAATCCTTTAGCAGTGAGGCTCTCTATTCTCACAGTCTCACACACACATACATATATATACAGAGAGGTACAAACTAGAAATAGGTTAACTATTTAGTGCCAGCAACAAAACTGAAATAATGCATATGCTCTCCTAGGGTAGGACCACTTGGCTATAAAATAGCCAAGAGGTGTGTGATATTAACAACTAAAAGAAAGGCTCTATCCATAGGTACCTAAATTCTTATATACACAGGATTTTAGCACACCTAAAAGTGGTTCAGAGTAGCAACACATTTGAAGCTCAACAAGCATATGATTTTATATATCTATGACCTAGATAAAAAATGGTAGCTAGAACTCAGTTTCCCAGGAATCCCTGAGATGTACATTCTAAATACTTAGTCACCCAATTACCTACTCTCTTAAATGAAAAATAAGAGAATAAAACCACTAGCGTGTTTTTAAAAGTATTACCTGGATATCTGCTGCTTTTCTTTATTCATAAGATTTAAGGAGCAGAGTGCCTACTTGGTCATTCTGTTATCTCCTGAGCTGTGCTCATGTAAATCATGTGCTTCTCTCTGACACGCCTCATTCTCAAGAAGATTCAGGAAAGTTTTTCACACCCATCACAAGGTGCAAGACAAATGTGAATGTGTAAATAAATACAGTAACGGCAATAGAAAAGAGTAAGAAATGACCCTGCATCCCAGGAAACTATAGAAATATCAAGAGAGGGCACTGGATTTCTCACAGGATTTATAAAGAGGGTTCAAGAAAGTTTTATTTGAAATAAAGGGACAAAGCACACTTGCCTGACATTTCTCTCATCAGAGTAGCAGACACCAAGGAGAACACCTAAGGGAGAGGATTTCTAATGAGCCAAGTTGAAAAAGAGTTCATTTTTCTTGCTCCATCAAGAATTCTCCAGGGGCTGTGTTTACCAAAGAATCTTTGATACATCTGCCTGCTTGGTTTAACATTCCAATTCTGGAACAGTAAGCCATATTGCATGGGAGGAAGGTTGTTTGGCCTCAGTGGGAAGGATAAATCCACACCCCAATGGAATAGAAACATTGGGAATGCACCTGGTTGTCTGAGGGCACCTCAGGCACTAATAGCGATCCATGTAGAAATCTCTGTGTTCACTGAAACCTCCTATGAGAAAGATATTACTTTATTTCAATTTTGAGAGGTAATGAAATGGAAGCTATTTAGCCTTCCCAAGTTCATATACTGAATAGCTATTACATCCCTATAATATATCTGAGCCTAAGCCTGGGAGGGGCATCTAGAAGCCCCTGCTCCTAATCTCTAAAATATAACAGAGTAGAATGAAACCAAGGAACATAAAATTCCCTAGTAAGTAGACACTCAGATCCCCCCTAAACAGTGTAACACCAGCCTCCATTGTTATAGAGCTTGTTTAGATAAAGTGAGAAAGGGGCTTGTTCTAAGGTGATATGCCTGATAAAGAAGGAGAAGGGTGCACTGTAGCAGCAGATAGCATTTCTAAGGAATTAATTGAATTTTAATTAACTCAGTTCTGCTCAATCTTTCTCCCTTGGAGAATATATGTTTTTTAAATAGAGATAGCGAGTTATGTCAGGCACTGTAGAGTCTGCTGAATACCTGAAAGCTCCCCTCAACTGCAAATGAACAGAAATTTTCTACATTTGCACCTCCAGACCCTGTCTTGCTATCCCCAGAGATTATTAGATCCAGCACTACCTTGCACAAATCCACACTTGGCCCAGAAAATCTACAGAGTGCGGGTATTGGATTTATCTAGATGTACTAAAGTCAACTTTCACATATTCTACTGGCAGGGGTTCTTGAGGTTCCCTGAGTTCTGCTTTGCCCTATCAAATTTTACTTTGATATTTTGAGGGACCCTGGAATTTTCTGATGACATACCTCTTTTCACTTATTCAATATATTTAAGTGTTGAAACTAGCCAGAGTCAGTTTCTATTGCTTAAAATTTAAACTAGCTAGCATAGAGGGGTAGGGGAGGGAAACAAGACCAAGAGAACTCCAAGAATTGGAAAACTTTCAGTTGGAGTGGACAGGGGGACAAGTAAGTAGGCCCTCTATATAAGAATATGAAATGCTGAAGGAATTCCTTAAGAAGGAAAAGATAGACTGGCTCTCAAAACTCATGCTTTATGTAAAACACAAGTGAGGATGACATGGCTATTTGGGTCCTTGGAAAAAAAGGGACACCAAACATTTCTGTGGTTGAGGAGCTATGAAATCATTTTTTTTTAATTATTATTTGCTCTACTTCATTGTACATGATAGCAGAATGCATTTCAATTCATTGTACACAAATGGAGTGCAAAATTTCAGTTCTCTGATTGAACACGATATAGAGATGCGTCATTCGTGCAATCATACATGTACCTAGGGTAATGATGTCCATCTCATTCCACCATTTTTACTAACCCCATAACCCTTCCCATTCTCCCCTTTGCCCAATCCAAACTTCCTCCATTCTTCCCATGATCCCACCCCCAGCCCCATTATGAATGAGCATCCACTAATCCAAGAAAACATTCGACCTTTAGGTTTGGGGGATTGGCTTACTTTGCCTAGCGTAATTGTAATTACGATCCTCCAACACCCCTACTTTATTCTACCTACCTGAAAAATGGCCATAAGATCTATTGCTAAATCTTATGTGTTTCATCATGTGTTTAAATATTATTTTATTAAAATAAGTTATTAAAATAGAAAGATAGCGTGCTTACTAGAAATGTAACAGTGGTCCGCTTTATGCTTTGAATATAGCCCTTGCTGCTCTGCCACTGTGAATTATTTTTTAAATGGACATGCTTTTTTCTCTTGCTCTCTCCCTCCCTCTCCCCAATCTCTGGAAAACAGGATTACCTTCATCCCCATCCTAGGCAGAGTTATCTGTCCTGGAGCATACACTCACCACAAGAACTAAGTAATTCAGATTTCAGGGATAGAACCAGAAGATCTAAAAAAATGACTAGCTCCTAAATTAGCAAGTGAATTACAACTTCAGACAGAGAACATGGAGAATGTAGCCTTTGAATCATGTCTTTAAAATCCCCCTGTTCCCCCTGATAAACAGAATCACAGACTCTGGGATAGGAGTCTCCTATATTTCTCCTTTGTTAGAAAAGCAATAAAACTTCTTTTTCCATTTTCTCAAAACCATGTCCTCATTATCAGATTGGTGTGGGGGACAAGGACAGTGCTTTTAATAACAAATACAGTAGGTAAATGTAAGATTTTTAGACAACACTTTGAGTTTGGCAAGACTCTGGCCTTGGGCTAAACTGAATTTTATACTGTTCTCTGAAATAAGTGCCTTATCTTGCCCATACCTACCCACAGGTCCTAGCTAGGTAGAAGAAAAGACTGAAAATAAGAAAATTCTATTTGGCCTCAAGGAGTTCCTGAAAATGTTTATGTCTTAGTTTGGGTGGTAATTCGTTGCATACATATGTAGAAATTCAGTGAACTCTAAGATTTAGTGTCTTTACCTTTATTAAAGAAGAAGGAACAGGAGAAAAGAAGAGGAAGAGGAAGAGAAAAGAAGGAGGAGAAAGGAGGGAGGAAGGACAGGGTGTGGGTCCTGTTTGTTCCCAACCTGACCTGATCATAAGATCCACGTTTTCCAGCAATGTAGAGGATAATTAGGATGCCCCAAACTCAGCTTTACCCCTTCAGTAGCCTAAGTCATACAGATGTTCAAGTTCCAATGGGACCATATACTCACATCCACATCAAAGCAAAAAATGAATCATGTTGAAAATTCACTAATACATCTAATTAAACATCATAACTTAACAACACAATTTACTATAGTGTCATTTGCTCACCCTTTATGATAGGGTGGTACCTTGGAACTATACCTCACTCTCATTGCCCAGTATCACAAGAGAGTTTCATATTCAGTATCACTAGCCCAGAAAAAGATCAAATGTAAAATGATGTAAAAGTCAAAGTTCTGTTTCTACTAAATGTGTATCACATTTGCATGATAGTAAAGTTGAAAAATAATAAGTCAAACCATCCGGAATCAGGGAATATCTGCAGTGAGTGAAATTGGATATCCACTCAACCCAGAGGTCTCGTTACCAAGAATAGTATAGGGAAGCTAAAGCCATACCAAAAGTTGCCTGCCATCATCCAATAAAGGTCACATTTGATATGCTTAATTTTACCTGCTTTATAGAATTATGCTCCCCATTTCAGACACAGAAATGCACTGATTTTTAGGACCCATCTTATGTACCATTAAGAAAGAAAAACAGAAGTGTAAGTTAAGTGATTTAACACAGAATTTTTATATTTAATTGAACGACTCTTTTCTAGACTTGTTTGGGGCTTTGTTCCCCATATATCACTTGTATATATATTTAGAACAAAAAATATATCAATTGTAGATATATTAGGTTATATAATAAATGGGTAGGGGGTTTAAAATTATGAGTGGTATGTGACAATTCTTTTTCTTAGAACTCTGTAGTACAAGTTAATGGACTTACTGGCATTTTCTTTGAGTAACCTTATCACTGAAATGTGGTCTGTGGATGGACATCATGGAAAAGGTTTGAAAGCTTGTGAAATATTTGTTATTTCAGAACCCAACCTAGACTTAATGAGTCAGGATTATGCATTTTAAGCATTTTCCCTTGTGATTCATCAGCACATTAAAGTTGGGAAAGCACTGTTGCTAAATACTTGATCATTGATTTGCAAGAACATAGAGAATTGTAGGCATTACTCTAATGACAAGAAATTTGTTTCACTTATTAACAAAATAGATATGGCATCATTTTCTGCGCATTTCCTTAAACATTGCACATTTTGCTTCAATGTAAAATCACATAACATGAATTTTGGGAAATATTTAAAAAACAATAAAGCTTTATAAAGCATTAAGAATGAATGAAATTCCTCTGTAACACTGACAATGTGGAAAGTTATGCCCAAGTTTACAAATGCATGGCCCATGGCAGTTAATGCCCCATGGCCACAGGAATTGCAAAGTACCATCTACTGTAAGATGCACACTGATTTTAACAATGATGGTTTTTCAAAAAATATATGCCCTACAATTGAATTAAGTTATTTTTAACAGTTCCATGTATGAAGAAGAGTCAATCTGTTGACTTTGGCTTCAGTTCTCTGAGACTTTCCTTGGTTAGCAATTGGCAATAAAGCAAGGGAGCAATTGCCATTCTGCCTAAACTGTATCAGTTATTTTCCAGGAAAATGATGAGTAATGGTGAAGAAAAAATATCTTCAAAATGATTAGAATAGAGATAAGAACAAGAATGGGGCATAATGTATGTTTAACTGTAGCAGTTTTTTTTTTTTTTCAAGTAGTGATTTGCATACTGCGTGCTTCAATAACATTTGAAGATTCTTTGAAAATGAGAGATCTTGAGTTATGAGTTTTGGTCTACACCAAAATATCTAGGATGAGATCTATTTACCTGCACTTATAGCAAGTGCCTCAGATGATTCAGATGCACACTAAAGTTTATCATGCAAAAAGGTGGAGCACTGATATTGTGTTTCCATCCCTTCTCTGTGCCCAGATGGGACATCATTAACAAATGCCATCTATCAACCTCTGAGCCAGCAGATAGAAGTTTGTTCTATAAATATAATTTTTTTTTACTTGGCAGAAATTTTTTTCTTGTGGAACCAGGAACTTCTGTTAATAGGACTCATTATTACAAAAAAAACAACATTAAATCACATTTAATATTACTAAAGCATTAGCCTTCCTTAAGTTCTTCCCCTTATTTAGATGGACAATGAGATTGTTTATCATTGTAAGGTCCCTGTTCTTATTTTACTCCTCAGGCTTTTGTTTAGTCTGAGAAAATGTTAATTTGTTTGAATTTGAAAATTTTGATGTAGTCTACAGCACATACAAACATAACATAGGGTTGATTTGCTTATGCTTGTTCATTTATCACAAATGCTCATGGATAAATAAATGCACTAATAAGTAAATTTCAAACATCTATTTGATGAATTTCAGTGAATATGTTGCTATTATCATAGTTAATTTTATGTATCAACAACTTGTTCAAACACTGGTCTAGGTGCTGCTGTGAAGGTGTTTTTTTAGATTGATTAACATTTGAATCAGTAGACTTTGGATAAAACAGATTATCCTCTGTACTGCTAGTGGGCCTCATATAATCAGTTGAAAGCCTTAAAGATTCTGAGGAAGAGAGAATTGCTTCCAGCCATCTATGGATTCCAGCTGTACTATCAACTCCTTCTGGGGTCTCTAGCCCTTCTACATTTTTATAGAATTCAGACGGGCCAGTCCCCACAATCATATGAGCTTATTCCTTAGAATAAATCTCCTCCTTCTCTATATAAATATCCCTTTGATTCTTTGTTGTTTTGGTTTTTGTTTTTGTTGTTGTTGTTGTCTTCTTTTTCTGTTTTTTTTTTTTTTTTTTTTTTTTTT
>NW_025999977.1:20863297-20878184 GCF_001458135.2 Marmota marmota marmota | reverse complement strand
TTTTTTTTTTTTTTTTTTTTTTTTTTTTTTTTTTTTAGTACCAGGGATCAAACTCAGGAGCACTCCACCACTGAGTAACATCTCAAGTCCTATTTTGTATTTTATTTAGAGACAGGGTCCCACTGAGTTTCTTAGGGCCTCGCTTTTATAGAGGCTGGCTTTGAACTCGTGATCCTCCTGCCTCAGCCTCTTGATCCACTGGGATTACAGGCATGAGCCACTGCACCTGACATGATTCTACTTCTCTGAAATACACGACTAATACATTCATCTATATAAACAAAATGATGTGGCTTCACTCTTGAGTTATACCTTATAAAAAAAATCATTAAAAACAAATTTCAATTCATCTAGCACATTTTTATTCAGGAGTTATGCCAAATTTAAAATTAAAACTCTCTTCTTAACAGCTATTATGGCTTACTGGAGGCCATGACTAAGTAAGATATAGATAGATAGATATAGATATAGATATATAGATATATATGGAGAGGGGGAATAGATACATATATATGTATTTAAATAGAATCAATATGATAACTTAGTATTTATTCAACTTGTCAGAGTAGATCTTTCATCTCTTTATAATTAACATGGTACATGTTTCCAGCTAATTTCATAAGAATTTCCTTTTTTGCTTCTGGTTGTCAAATTACTTTCTCTACCAATCTATGAAATCACTACTAAAATGTTACAGTAAGATTTCATCTCAAAATTCTCACAGTTTAGGAAAATAATTCTAAATATGAGTGTAAGACTATCAACCTTTCAGAGTCTATATATTTGTATTACCTTTTTAGCCACAGTATTACAGAAATGGACTAAGCATAGTTATGACAGAGACTTTTGGATTTTCAATAAGAAATAGGTGTAACTTTTTCCTCTAAAACATGTATGTATCTCAGTATAAGATAAACAAATTAGACATTAAACAATGTTAAAAATGAATATACTTAGTGTTATGGTTTGGATGTGACTCATCATCCCCCAAATGCTCCTATGTTAATGTACGAATGTTTGGAGATAAAAGGATTGGATTGTGAAAAGGGTAACTCATCAGTCCTTCCTAATTTGAATGGACTGGTTGGTAACTGTAGGCAGGTGGGGTATGGCTGGAGGGGGTGGAGCCCTAGGGGCATACCCCATAGGGGTGCATCTTCCTATGGCACCTTCCCCACTTCCTCTCCCTACTTATTGACCCTGCCACGAACTGGAAGCTTTTATCCACTGGGTCCTTCCACCATGATGTGCTGCCTCACCTTGGGCTCAGAACAATGGTGTTGGCCATCTATAGAGGAGATCTCTGAAACTGTGAGCCCCAAATAAACTTTCCATCCTTCAATTTGTTCTTGTTGGGTATTTTGGTCACAGTAATGCCAAAGCTAATACATTTAGCCTACAGAAGAATTTAGTAGGCAGTAGCACTGTGTTAAATAGACTCCCAAAAAAGTAGGTCAAAGTTTTATGTGTGAACTTGGACAAATCCCTCAACACCAGAATATAGTTTATCTAGAAAGAGTAGTAATAAATATATCTAGTTCATTAAACTTTTACGAGATAATCTATATGAATTTCTAAGCACAATTTTTGGCCCATGTGAGTATTCATAAGTGTTCTTTTATTGCCATTTTTATACATACATACATACATATACACATACAAGATATAAGAGAAAGAATTTGTGATTATCTTTCAATGTTATATTTTGTTACTTTTATTCTCTTTTTTGTACTTTATAATATTTTCAAATGTTGCACAATGAGTAATTGTTATACTTGGAACAAAAGCTATTTTTAAGAATAATACAAAGAAAAGGAATTGATGGTAGAATAAGCACAACTATGTTGGTTTTGGTAGAGTTTAGGGAAGGTGGAAGAGCAAAGATGGAAAAAAAAAGAGATTAAGAAGACATAAATCCCTGGACAACAGATATGTCTTGAATAAAAAGCAGGCAATAAAGAGTGAGGGAGATGGGTTCTAGGGCTGAGAAGTAAAATGAAAGCATTGATATGAGAAGATTAGTTGGAAAGTGGAATATGGGATGAGTAGAGTAAGTAGGACATTGGAGACTATGAAACCAGCTAGGCAACTGCTGGAGTCATACAGTCAGGAGAGGAAGATGGCCATGGCTTGGTGAGTACAAGCAAAGTCATAGGTTTGAGGACATAAAGTAGTAGCCAATCTGAGAAACTGTTCATAAAAAAAAAAAAAAAGAGTCCGTCAACCCCTGCTATAAGTTAAGCAATAGTAAAAGAGGAGTCAAAAATGACTGCAAAGAAAACAAATAACCTGATTTTAAAATAGGTCAAGGGCCTAAAGAGACATTTCTCAAAAAAGACATACGAATGACCCATAGGAGTATTAAAAAAATGCTCAACAGCACCAATCATCAGAGGAATGCAAATTAAAACCAAATGAGGTATCACCTCACACCTTTTAGAAAGGCTATTATCCAAATGATGAAAGGTAACAAGTGCTATGTAGAAAAGGACCCCTGCCACACTATTATCTGGAATGTAAATTAGCACAGCCATTACATAAAACCAGTATAAATCTCCTCAAAAAATTAAAGATAAAATTATTTTCAGATCCCGCAATCTCACTACTGGCTATATGTATAAAAGAAATGAAATTAGTATGTCAAAGAAATATTTGTACTCCTATGTTAATTAGCGCCCTATTCCTAATCTCCAATGTATTCAATCTAAATGGCCATCAACAGTATAGGAAGATGATTAGATAAAGAAATGAATGATTTTTTTTAAAAAAAAATCAGGGTGTATACACACACATAATGGAATATTATTCAGAAAAAAATCCTATTATTTACAACAATATTGAAGAACCTGGACGACATTATGTAAAGTCATCAGGTAATTGAAAGACAAAACTGTCTGATCTCACTCCTATATGAAATCTAAAAAAGTCGATTTCATGAAAGTAGAGAGTAAAATGGCAGTTACTAATGGCTGGGGAATATCGGGGGATAGAGGTTGAGGGGAGAAGCTGGCTAACAGAGACAAAATTTTGGTTATATAAGAGAAATAAACTCACATAGCCTATTGTTAAACATGGTGACTATAGTTAATAAGATATATTGCATTCTTGAAAGATGCTAAGAAAATGGATGTTAGGTGTTTTCTCTGCAATCATGATAACTATGCCAGGTAATACATATGCTACTTACCTAGATTTGGTCATTTCATAATGCATATGTATTTTAAAACACCATGTTGTACATGACAGAATCATATAATTTTATCATTCAATAAAAAAAAATGAACCAAGTTTTTAAATCTGGGAAGTTGGATGACTACAACAAAAGAAACTAGTTGGAAAGTTTAGAGTCAGTTTTAAAAAAAGAGCCATGGTTTGGGGAGAATGTAGTTTTAGTTGCAGTATAATAGCTAGTTGGGGTTAAACTTTAAGTATTTAGAAATTTCACGTTGTTAATAAAGCATATCAGAGTCTTGCAGCTAACTTAATCCACATCCTGCATGTAAGGCTTATGTAATCGAAGTGATATGCCATTGTCCCACAGTTGGCTGGCTGCTCACCAGGAAGAGGACCTGCTAACTCCCAAATCAGGGCTCTTCACTCTTTATCTTGCCAAACCAACTCATGCAGGATCCTAACTTCAAAGATGCCTAACATCTTGATTTTTTGGACTGATGAATAGAATATTTTATTTTAAGAAGGCACAACTTAAAAAAAAAAACCTAAGAGCATATGACATGATTCATATTATATAACCATTTCTAATGCTATAAATGACAGAATAACTGCATATCACAGTAAAGGTGATTTTTAAAAACAATATATAGGAAACATTGTATTTCACAGACATTAGGTATTTTTTGCTGTTTTTATTTAAATGTCAAGGAAGTCTGCTTTTACAGAAGTCCCATGACATTTTTTTTTCTTTTCTTTCTTTTTTTTTTTTTTTTGCTTGTCACATCTGCCTTTTGGGGAACTAAATTTATTTGTATCACTTGGAGATGGAGGTGTTCTTTCACAATTTCTCTTAATGAGGCTAATAATAGACGTTTCTAAAACTTTCATCACTTTAGCCATAAAATTTCATTATTTTCTTTAGTGTTAAATAGAACACTATTTGGTTACCAAGAATTTTTTGCTAATTGGGTGCACTGGAAATTCTCAACCAGTGTGTCAATCTGATCATGGTTAATATTACTTTAAAATTCTATTTTATTCAACTTTCTTTTTGAAATCAAGTTATCTTTTCATCTTAGGCTGTTCTCTACCACAGGCATGCCACTGTCAACCATTTGATATTTCCAAAATTAGAGCATATAAAAATCTCCCAGCAACAGCAACATTAGTCCAAGTATCCATGAATTCACATTTAAACTCTTTCATTTTTAATGATTTTCCTTTTTTTAATCTCTAGGGATTAAAAACCCAGCTTAATATACATTAATTTATTCAAAAATATTTGTTAAGTTCATAACATCAACAAGGTTTGTTATATGTACAAAAGATTCATGTTCATGAATAAAACAAAACAAAAAGTATGCCTGCGCTCAAGGTAGGGGGTGAGATCAAAGAGGAAGTAGGTGCCATGACTTGTAGGCTTATAGATATGAATGTGGAATTTTGTCCTAAGGGATAGATGGAACCAAAGTAAAGTTCTGAATCATGTGATATTGTATACTTTCATTTCAAATCTTATGTGTTTTAACTTATTTTTTTTCTTTAATTTTTATTGTTGGTTGTTCAAAACATTACATAGTTCTTGACAAATCATATTTCACACTTTGATTCAAGTGGGTTATGAACTCCCATTTTTACCCTGTATACAGATTGCAGCATCACATCGGTTACACATCCACTGTTTTACATACTGCTATACTAGTGTCTGTTGTATTCTGCTGCCTTTCCTATCCTCTACTATCCCCCATCCCCTCCCCTCCCATCTTCTCTCTCTACCCCATCTACTGTAATTCATTTCTCCCCCTTGTTTTTTTTCCCCCTTTCCCCTCACTTCCTCTTGTATGTAATTTTGTATAACCATGAGGGTCTCCTTCCATTTCCATGCAATTTCCCTTCTCTTTCCTTTTCCCTCCCACCTCTCTCCCCTGTTTAATGTTAATCTTCTTCTCATGCTCTTCCTCCCAACTCTGTTCTTAGTTACTCTCCTTATATCAAAGAAAACATTTGGCATTTGTTTTTTAGGGATTGGCTAGCTTCACCTAGCATAATATGTTCTAATGCCATCCATTTCCCTGCAAATTCTATGATTTTGTCATTTTTTAATGCAGAGTAATACTCCATTGTGTATAACTGCCACATTTTTTTTTTTTATCCATTCGTCTATTGAAGGGCATCTAGGTTGGTTCCACAGTCTTGCTATTGTGAATATTAGGGAGGGGAAGAATAGAAGTTCATTAGATGAGACAAAGGGGAGTAAAGGAAGAGAGTGGGGATGGAAATAGGAAAGACAGTAGAATGAACTGGACATAATTTCCTTTGCTCATATATGAATACATGACCAGTGTAACTCTGCATCATGCACAACCACAAGAATGGGATCCTAATTGGAATGGGTTGTACTCCATGTATGTACAATATGGCAAAATATACTCAACTGTCATATCTAAAAACATCAAATAAAAAATATGTATATATAAGATGAAGATAGATTTTACAGGATTTATCAATACTTGAATGCAGGCTCAGAGACAAAGAAAAGTTTCAAAAATAATAAGATCCCATCTTTAGGACCAGGAAAAATGGGGTTAGCTATCATTTACTAAGGCTAAGACTAAGAAAATAGCTGGCTTAAGGAGAAAGACCAGGAGTGCAATTTTGTATAAAAGTTAAAATGTTTTATAGATATACACATTTAGGCATTGGTTAGGCATTTTGTTCAATAAGTCTGTGTTTCAGGAGAAAAGTATAGTTTGGAGATTTTGGTTTAGAGGTTTTAGTATGAGATTTTATTTAAAGTAATCTGATTGGGGTATACAAAGAAGAGAGACTAGATAGAAAACTAAAATTCTTAGAAATACTTAGTAGTCTAGAAAATAAGGAGGGAAAGAAAAGTAGACTGAGAAGAAGCATGCTAAGAAACAAAGGGAGAACTCTGAAAAATAGGTTTTTTTCCCTTAATTTCATACAGAAAAAAAATATTGTGGTTAAGAAGAACATGCAGGGAATTATTTATTGATACTCAATATGGGTTCCACCCTCCTAAAGTCTACCCTTCTCAGGATCACAGGACTAAAAATTCATGAGCAGCATTTCATAGAATCCTTTACTAGAAGGTTTCTGGTTTAGATTATGTCTCTGAGAAATATTAACTCATTCATCAAAGATGTACTTGGAAGAATAGCCATTAGCCTCTTAGAGCCATGGGTGGTAACAAGCATGAGCTCTGAAGTAAATTCATTGTTAATTCCTATGAGTTACTTCCTTGTTTCTGAGCTGATCAGGAGTTGAGATAAAATCTGAGTTAATTGTTGGAGGTTTCAAGCCAGTATGGCTCTTTCTCCTTCCTTGAAGCCAACTGCAGTTGTCTCATTCTTACTCCCATAGACCTTACACTGATTTCATGATCTTGAAGATTCATGAAATTCCTTATTTTTGAAAAGCTGATTTTTTTTCTGGATTAAATCCTACTGATACAAAGGCAGAGTAATAAATTCTGTCAATGTTTCTACTAGCCAATCAAATGAGGATGGAGTATATAGATGAACTTGACTACTTTGGTGCTGTTGATGATCTTCTGGTCATTTTCATGTGTAGTATGTGGGAGGAAAACATTGGTATGACTTCAGTAGAAATGAAAACTTCTTTGGATGAGTTTTGCTGCAAAGGAAAGAATATTACTGCTAATTAAAAGGTAACGTGGAATCAGGAGAACATTTTTGATAATTACTATTTTAAAGCTAAGAAATGTTAGAATATGTATATAAGTAAATGATAATGATCCAATAGAGAAGCTTTCTGATGTGAGGAGAAAAAGGACAATTCCAAGAATAAAACTCTTTAATAGAAGAAAGGAAGTGAGATCCCATGCATAAATGAGGATAGTGTCCATAGATGGGACAAGAATAGTACATTCAGTTCACAGAAGGACGTACATGAGTCCAGCATAGGTGGTTTGATAGTTTTGGTGAACCCAGCATGTTAAAACACTCTTCTGACTGCTTCTATCTTCTTAATGAAATGAGAATTAAATGTACCAGCTGAAGATGATCAGGAACTGTGCTTGAGGTTTGAGGAAAAAGAAGAAAATGTAAAGTAGTAGTTTTAGAGGGTAGGAGAATGAAGGTATATGAGAACTGTATATGGATTGAAAAATAATACTATGACTATTGAGGATATGAGTCATGAATTAAAGAGAAATGTTGACGTGTGTGTGTGTGTGTGTGTGTGTGTGCGCGTGCGCGCGTGCGCGGCACATGTGCGTGTGTGTGTGTGTGTGTGTGTGTTTCTCCAAGAATTTTGAGGGATCTGCTACAGGGGCAAAGTAGATAGAGAAAATATCTCAATTGTAAATGATTCTTTTATAAGCTAAGTTTACTGTTGGAAAAAAGGGGATAAGAGATGAATATATTGGAAAATGAGTGATAATGGTACTGGATTATGGAACACATGGTTCATAAAAAATGAAGTGAGAATTGGAGGGGAGTAAGGAATGGTAAAATAGATAAAGTCAGTTCTTGGCAAATTGCAGTATGTCAAAAAGATTATGGGAGTAGGGATAACAGTGGGAAATAGAATGGTTAGAGACGTAAGTTGGTGTTGTGAAGGAGTTGTGTTTATTAGAAATAACAAAGACATCTTATGGGAGTGGGTGTCTTCTACCCAGTTATGAAGGCAAGTATGTTTAGACTTAATAAGCTAGAATATTGGTGGGATCACTTTTCTGAATAGAAATCAATAAGGATCCCTAGTAAAGGGGGTCTTATGAAGAGCAAGAGAATGATCCAGCACACAAAGTTCAACAAATAGGGACCATGACCATGAGGAAGGCAGATAACAACTGTAAGAAAATGAAGAGTGGCATTAGAATAATAATTGTGCTTTAATGTAACTAGGATTTTAGGGAGACAAAAGGAGATAGTGCTTGGAAAACGCCTTGAATATTACGGATTGTACATTGAAGGTGGAAAATAAAATCTCTCATTCGAGAGTGTTGCAGAAACCTCAGGGTTCTTAGAAACCTAGTTCAGAAGTACACTTGAAGTTAGTGTAGGATTACAGTGGACAGAAATTGGGTTATACTAGGAGGAGAGCTCAGTTAATGCAGGGTGATATGGGAATACAGGGATATACTGGAGAGGTAAACAGTGATATAACATCCATATCTCAGATAAAAAATGACGGTCGTCAACAGAGATTGTAAACAAAATGGTGAGGCTAAGAGGCTGTGAGCAGTAATGGAAAGATACACAGTTGGGAGGGGTAGGCTCCAGAAGGAATGGAGTCCTGACAGTTCTTTCTTAAATCCCAGTGATGGAATTTGTGGGCCAGCAAAGAGGCAGTGTCACCATGCTGTTTTGCTAGCAGAGATATTTAGATAAGGGGAGAAGTGGTTTCTCTTGGAGTTCTGAAATAATGTATTAATTTTTTCTTATCTTCAAGGATCCTGGAAGGAGACAGTCATCATTATACAAAATTCATGTATGAAGATGTGAATTTGGTGTCAACATACCTTATATAAAAACAGAGATTTGATAAATTGGTATAAAGGTGTATTAAGAATTGCAATGCAAAAAAAATTATGAATGTAATGCACTCCTCTATTATAAGAAATAATAAATAAATAAATTTTAAAAAAGAAATTGATAATCTCTCTCTCCATTCCATTGGCTAGAATTATGCTAGAATCACACAATCCAAGAGGTGATAATAGGTTAATACCCAATTGTTGAGAAATTTTCAGTTTAATTTTGACAAAATCACAGGATAGAAGCCATTGCAATAAAATAAATGTTAGAATTGCTAAACAATAAAAGCAATAATAGAAGTATCCAATATCTCTACAATTCAGACTCCCGTGTTTCAATAACATGTGTGGTTTAGTCAGCTTTTTTGCTGTTGTGACCAAAAGACCCAATATGAACAATTTTAGAGGAGGAAAGGTTTATTTGGGGCTCACAGATTTGGAGATCTCAATCCATAGAAGGCTGGCTCATTTTCCTGCGGCTCATGGTGAAGCAGAATATTATGGCAGAAAAGTGTGGTGGAGGAACATAGATCATGACATGATCAGGAAGGAGGAGAGGGAGGAGGGGGAAGAAGGGGGGAGAGAGGGGGAGAGAGGGGGAGAGAGAAAGAAAAAGAGAGAGAGAGAGAAGGAGGGAGGGATATCACTCACCAGATACAAAATATGTATCCCAAAGGCACACCCCTAGTGACCCACCTCTTCCAGCCACACCCTACCTGCCTTAAGTTACTACCCAGTTAATTCATGGATCAGGTTAAGGTTTTCATAACACAATCATTTCATCTTTAAGCCTTCTTGCATTTTTTCACAGTGAGCTTTCAGGGTAGACCTCACATCCAAACCATAGCACTGTGGCTTTTTAAGTCAAAAGACAAAAGTCAATACTTCGGGGTAAAGTGTTGTGTCACCCATGTATATATCTATCCCAGTGGCACATGGCCATATTCTAGTTCCAGAAACACAAATACATTTGTTCTAGCAAATAATTGAGTATTTAAGGAACTGTGCTAAATTTAAGAGATAAAAAGATAAAAATATATGGTCCTTGATTTCAATGAGTTTATAATCTAGCAAAGAGTCAAATCCAAGATTGCAATTCAATATACTTGCTATGAGAGAGTTATAAGAGAAGAAAAGATATGGGAGATTTTTTTTGTGTGTGTGAGGGGAGGAAGTCTTGAGAAATATACTAAGGTTTAACCTTAACTATTGGTATAAATTTCTACAAGTCCAGATTGGAAAACATAAAACTTCAAATTTCCCTTTACACCTGTTCCTTAAAGATGAGAGCATAAGCATTTTGAAAATCTCTCCTTCCTATTCCTTGTTCATTATCATCTGTCCAGCCAAATAGTTGAGCATGTCTTCATAACCAAATGCAAATTTCCGGGCTCACCACCCTATTGACACTCATAGAAAGATAGAAAGAAAAAAAAAAAGACTCTCAAGACTCTCTCTAAAGACTCTATAAGATTTTTTTTCTTCTTTTAAAATATTGCCTGACCTCCATTTCATTAATCTCTGCACACATTCTAAACTGCTTGGTTGGGGGGGGTGGGGGTTGTTGTTTTGTTTTGCTTTCATTTTGTTTTTTTGTTTTTCTATCCCAAATATTTTTATCTTGATGATCTTCATTCTTCCCTGTGTAAGAAGTGGCCTCATCTCTGAGTTTCTAGAAAGCAGGGCTCAGATACTAATGCTTACTGGGAGGAGGAACCCCAGGACAAAAGTGAAGAAAAAAGGAACATGACACAGGGAAGGAAGATGAACACTCCACATTGAATTAATAAGCTGCCACATTTTATCAGACAACTTGTGTTCATAACAAGGAGAAGCGATATAGAGTCACCACTTCTCCAGAACATCTATCCAAGGGGAGAAAGAGGAAGCATTTTTAACTGACAGCTTCTTCCTGTGTCTTGTTTCTCATTGGTCAAGGGTCAGCCCACTTATTTTCTCTAGGCTTTATTTTTTCTGTACTTCTGGGAATTCTCCTTGGCCTCTTCAGGTAATCAGACTCCCAGTGCATTCCTTTGGGTTGCAATTGGCCACTGGAGAGGCTAAATGGCTCTCGCTACAGCTAACACATAAAGCTATACTCAGACCCAGCTCTTAATTCAAGAACAAACTGAATCAACGGGTAGTATGGGAAGATGAGGCCACACAGCAATGGCCAGGGCATTAGGACTACAAGAGCATTTTTAGTAGGACTGAATCTGAGAAGCAGGACAAATGATTAAGAGATAGGAGACAAATGATATTTAGAGATGCATGTACTGGATTGGGCAGAGTTCATTTCCTGAACTATCCAGATCTGCTTACACTTGCTTGTATAAATACACTATGCCTTCATTTCCACCTTGAGAGTAGAGATGCAGTAAACTTCTTCATAGTGCAACTAACAATACTCTAAAAGAGTTAAAGAGAATAAGCAAAATAAAGTATATCTCTTTACGGTGCAGTTGGTTTTGGAACAATAATTGATTTATATCATCTTTGTCTTCCCCTACTAAGTTGAGTTTTTTTCTCGACCAAGACTAAATATCTTGGTCTGATATTTGCCTGATAGGGCCCAAAGGGTCTAAATTCTTAGTTGCATTACCATTAGCTGGGGATAAAAAAGGGGGTTGGTACAATTGTCCATTTACAACCATCAAACACCAAGAGGGATGCAATAAATACCCTGTTCCAGATATATTCCTGTTTACCTTAATTCTAATAAAAACACTATCTCATTATGGCCATGATTTATGAACCCCATGAGAACAGTAGCTCCCTTCATTTCCTTCTGGTCCACTAGTGGTAGCCAGATGGCAATAATGACTTCCAATTAAAGGGAAACCTTTTCTGTATCTGCTGATAGAAGTGGTCTGTCCTATTTGGGGAAATAGAATATCTAATCAGGCAGAGACCAATTCTTCAGAGATAGAAAACAAATTCTATAAGAGTCATTGAAAGTGATGTTGAGAAGGCCCAATCCTCCTTCCTTCTTTTGGTTCCTGAAATTCTAACTATTGGGAACACAGCACCATGTATCAGCGATTGGTTCAGTGAGCATTCAGAGGACAGCTTCACAATTTACAAAGTATTGTCCCTGAGCTAATAATTAACTAGCCTTCAAAATGCCATTCTACCAATGAATGACTGCCTCTGGGTGATGTAAGGCCAGGTAACCACATATTTGCAAATCTGCTTTCAAGCCTCTTTGCATTAAAATGGATTCTTCCATTTGAGACAATATTGCATGGGACATATGTTGGTAGCTAAGGCACGTTTTAAGTCCTTGGGTGACTTCCAACAGGAAAAACAAATCCTGATCAATGTATATATTGATTTTCCTTCAGAAGAATTTCTACCTCCTCCCAGTTTCAGTGTAAAGTACCACTGAAAGGTTGGCTTGTATCACTGAGTACAGTGACATTTTGAGGGCTCAGGGTTGGGCCCAGAGAAATGAAAGTTTGGAAATTTAGTGGTGGTGATAGATTTATTAGTAATGATGAGATAAAAGCCCTGCTTGAACTTATGCAGACCCCATGATCTGAGTTCTCTACGTACATACAGCATAAGCACTGTGGGGCCTAGGAGGACACTGGCTGAAACCATAGATAAGCTTATCAGCAAAAGATGGACTATCTGTACTATATTCTCTCTGGTGGAAAAAGCCTGACTATGGGGATCTGCATACTCTTGGCCTTCACACATACATACCTCCACTTAATGCTGCTTCAGATCTTCTCATTCCCTGTCATCATTCCCAGACCTTAACCAACTCGTTAGTTCATTCTTCTCACTGCCCTGGAGTGAATGCTTATCCTTCCATCACTTTTCTGTCCACACTAAGTGGATTATTGAATGTGTTGATTGAAGCTCTCCCTACTTACAGAACCATCTCTCTTCCCTGTTGTATTTGAGGGCCTACTTCTGAGTGATATGTAAACAGACAGTTGACTTAAATATGAACAAGACCCAGATACTATCCTTCCACCTCAGTTGGATACAAGAAACCCATATGAAGTTCTTTTACGAGACTATAGTTGAGACTTGAGAAAGAGATATAAGTATAGCAGATGTAGGTGATACTGATGTTTGAATGTGATTTGTCCCTGCAAAATTTATATGTTAGAAATTTGGACTTCAGAGTAACAACATTGACAGGTATTGGGACCTTTAAAATGTAGTATCTAGAGATAGTTGATTAGGAGATAAGGAGCATCATCCTTGGAAAGGATTAAGATTGTTATCCTGGAACCTTGAGTTAGTTCTCAAGAGAGGGTTTTTATTAAAAGTGTAAGCCAGGCTCCTCCCTTCACTCTGACTTCCTGTCTCACCATGTCTCTCTCCTGTTGCACAAGCTGCTGTCATAATGCCACCCACCATGAGATCCTCACCAGAGCCAAGCTGATGCTGATACCATGCCTTTGAACCTCTAGAACTATGAACTAAATAAACCTCTTTTCTTTAAAAGTACCCATCCTCATCTATTTCATTGTAGTAACTGGAAATAGACTAACATAGATGACATACAACTTACTTTTTCATGTAATGTACTTGTGCCTTTGGATTTGCCTTAGCCAGTTCTAAATGTACCATATCCATCATACAATGGAATTAATGACGTAATAATATCCAGTTTATATTGGCAGTTGAAGTTGCATAGTTTCTTAATGTCCCATGATCTGGTGTTCAGTCTCTATTAGGGTCTGTTAACATGCAGAGTGTTGTTATTCCAAGGAATGAATAACAGTCATCAACTACAGATGTCTTGCCTCAGTACCTCTTTCTCAGTGTGGGAGTTATGAGATGCAACATGTTGCTTTGTACATTACATAGGATGTCCCACACCACTCATTTCCCATAAACTTCCCTGCAATATCCCAAATCATTATAGGACTTATCTTCTACCTTCTAGAAAACTGTCTTAACAGGGCTTCAAAAAATTTTTTTAAAGGTGTGCACTTTTATTGAGCTGGTCTCAAGTCAGTGTACACATAAGCCCTGACTGCCTCCACACCTCAGCCTATTCCCAGGGAGACCAAAAGCCTTCACACATCTCAAGCTGGGGGACAAAAAGGGGACCATGATGGCTGACCATTCAAAATTAAACAAAAAAGTATTAAGGTAAAGATTTTTTAAAAATTGCATTTCATAATTTCCAAAATAGCAATGTTGTCACCTCCCCTGTATGGAGTCTGGTGGGGACTGGGCCATCCTCCATGAGGAGGAGTGGGGTGGCTTTTGGGAGGGTGAGGGACTTCCTTTAACAATTCCTCTTACTATAGTTGGAATGACTATTAAAAAAAAAAAAAAAAAAGAACAATGTACAAAGTCCTTGGCCATATTGTAGAACTTTGGTGATGCTCACTCCAAGTGACTGTCACCTTCACTGTTCCAGTTTTTAAATTCTGAGTCAAAAATGCCAAAACAAGAAACAAAATGGAACAAAACAAATAAAGCCATGCCAATCGCATCTCATTTTCTGTGCAAGTTAGATTTTGTCAAGAAAGGGTGTAACACAGCTAAGTAGCAGTCCACCTAAAAGCATTTACAGTGGACAATGGAGGGGCCAGACTCGTTGTACTCCTGCTTGCTGATCCACATTGGCTGGAAAGTAGACAGTGAAGCCAGGAAGGAGCTGCCAATCCACACAGAGTACTTGCACTCAGGGGGAGCGATGATCTTGATCTTCATTGCGCTGGGTGTCAGGGCCATGATCTTCTATCAGCAATGCCTGGGTACATGGTGGTACCACCAGACACCACTGTGTTAGCATAAAGTTTTTTGCGAATGTCAACATCATACTTCACGATGGAGTTGAAAGTAGTTTCATGGATGCCACAGGATTCCATGCCTAGCAAAGACGGCTAGAAGAGTGCCTCAGGGTAGCGGAACCACTCATTGCCAATAGTGATCACCTGGCTGTCAGGCAGCTCACACTTCTTCTCCAGGGAGGAGGTAGAGGCTGCAGTGGCCATGGAGGGCTTCAAAGATAATTTTTAGCTGGGTGCAGTGGCGCACACCTATAATCCCAGAGGCTTGGGAGGCTGAGGCCGGAGGCTCGCAAATTCAAAGCTAGCCTCAGCAAAAGCAAGGCACTAAGCAACTCAGTGAGACCCTGTCTCTAAATAAAATACAAAATACAGCCAGAGATGTGGCTTAGTGGTTCTGAGTTCAATCCCAGTACCCGCCCCC
>NW_025999977.1:20810957-20862349 GCF_001458135.2 Marmota marmota marmota | reverse complement strand
CCCCCCCCCCCGCCCAAAAAAAGGTAATTCTCACCATCTTCACTCCCATGGTTAGCATGGAAGTTAGCATGGTGTCATCAATACAGTAGACTACCATTATATTCAGTAGTGTGTCAAAACAATAAAAATGCCAAGTATACTATGTTCTGAGGGAACAGGAGACTCACCCTAATCCTCAGGAAAGATATTGAGAATGTTCCTGCCCTTCCCATTTAAACACAAATTCCTCATGCAAAATGCCAACGATTGTAATTGAGCTGCCCTGGTAAAGAAACCAGATTTTATAGCAACTGCAATTGGATCTGCCACTGGAATAAATTATTGGTAGTCCATCACCCACATGACAAATCACGTTTTAGCAGAAATCAAACAAGTGAATTAAATGATACTATGGTTGGAACCACCACCCTTATTTCTTTTAGCAGAAATCAAACAAGTGAATTAAATGATACTATGGTTGGAACCACCACCCTTATTTCTTTTAGCAGAAATAAAACAAGTGAATTAAATGATACTATGGTTGGAACCATCACCCTTATTTCTTTCAAGTGTTTGATGGTGACAATAATCTCTGTAATTTCCCTGTAGTTTCAGCGTTTCTTCTAATTATCTATGTCTACTGGGTTGGAGGAGCAGTTTCATAAACTTCTGTTTTCCCTTCTTCCCATTATGACACTTACCCCAGAGGTCAGAGAATCAACATGATTTTGATTCTCCAGTTACTAAGCTCCCAATTACACATTTGAGTTTCGAGAATGTTGTCTCCTAATGGACCCAAACACTCACTAGACAACAACAAAAACATTTGGCCAATGAACTCTAACTCCACTCAGAAAATCATAATGGTATTTTTAGTTCCTCAATATCAGTATCATGTCAGCCCCACATCTTACAAAGTCTGGAAAGCTCTCAGAAAAGCATAGCTACCCTAGAAATAAAAGTCTGTTTGGGGAAAGATTATGAGAATATTTACTGCATACACTTCCAGCATTTTTGAGCATCTCTTCAAGAGTCCTTGGCCTCCTCTTCAATCAATGAACTGTCTCAATGACCTAACAGATTTGGAGCCAGGGTGAAAAAACAAGATTTTCCATCCTGACAGTTGAGATGAGCTTGTATGCCAGCCAGATTTCTTTTGTTATCATTATTATGTAAATTAAGTACACCCCACCTAGTTTTCTGTCTATGTTGGCTCTGATAACCATTGCTCTAGAGATGTAGGAACTTAGGATCCTATTGCTATACTGACTTTGCTGTCTCCCCTTGTGCTTGGGAATACATTCTAAGACCCTCAGTGGATGCCTGAAATCTCAGATAGTACATACACATGCATATATATGCAAACACATACACTATCATTTTGGCTCTACATATCTACCTATGATAAAGTTTAATTTATAGATTAGGTATACTAAGAGATCAGTAGCAATAATTGCAAATAAAATAAAACAATTATAACAATATACCATAATAAAAATTAAGTGAATGTAGTTTTTTTTTAAAAAATATTTTATTGTACTGTACTCATCCTTCCTGTGATGATGTGAGATGATATAATATCTACTATTGTGCTATAATATTAGGCTACTATGTATGTGTTACTTGAACACAAACACTTTCAAACTGTGATAGACAACCTAATAACCAAGATAGCTACTAAGTGACTAACAAGCTGGTGACCTATAGAGTGTAGATATGTACTATGGCTTGAATCTGGAGTGTCCCTCAAATCCTCAGGTGTTGAAAGCTAGGTCCCCAATGCAGTGATGCTCAGAGTTGGAACTTTTAGGAAGTGATTGGATCACGAGGGCTCTAACTTCATCAGTGGAGTAATCTATCTGATGGGTTAATAGTTTGAACACACTAGTTGGAGATGGTGAAAACTGTAGGCAGATGGGGCATGGCTAGAGGAAGCAGGTCACTTGGGTGTGCCCCTGGGGACTATCTCTTGTCCCTGGCTCCTCCTTTCTCCTTCCCAGATGCCATGAATTGAGAAGCTTTCTTCCACCACACCCTGTCATGATATTCTAACTCTTCTCCGGCCCAGAGCAAAAAGTCAGATGACCACAGATTGAAACTTCTGAAACCATGAGTCAAAATAAACCTTTCCTCCTCTAAGTTTTTGGTTCAGGTATTTTGATCATACCAACAAAAAGCTGACTAATACATTGCTAGAAAAAGAAGTGATTCACATCTTGGACAGGTTGAAGAGGCCCAGCATGAGGTTTCAACAAACTACTTGGAATCCTATGCAATTTGAAGTATATGAATTCATTATTTCTGGAATTTTCAGTTTAATATTTTTAGATCACAGTTGAACACTGGTAAAGGAGAACTACTATACTTTGTCTTCAATAGTCAAATGTTGCCACCTTGCCCACACCATTTCAAAATACTCTTCCCCTTTATTTTTCCCTTTCCTGGATTTTTACTACCATGGTAACATCTACACACAGAAATAGCTACTGAAATCCTTCTCAAAATGTGTTCTTTATTGTCATAGTGAGTCTTGGGGGTCCTCCCTGGAAACATAGACAGGTAATAGTTTCTCAGATGAACCATACAAATTTACCTAAGTTTTGCCAACTCTGTAACTTCTGTGTCCTCCGTTAGTATTACTTCAAGTATTCTGAAGGCTTCACCACATTCACATAGGACAATATTATCCAATCTTCAGAAAAAAAAAAAAAACAGCAAAATATGAACTACATCAGGTATGTTTCATAAATGTTGAACTGTGAGTATGGATGAGTACCCCAGCGTCAATGAACTCTCCCCTATCTGTCTTCCTAAATTAAGACACTCAGAATCCACTCCTGTACTTATTCCCTCAGTTCCTGATAGTACCCATATTCCAGATCCATTATTCTTTTGGAGGGTACTCTCTCTATTCCCAGAACAGTATTTCTTCCTGACTTGGAAGTAAGGTGAACCAATAGGGGCAAGTATTAAAGAAAACAAGCATCATCTTACTTCAGGTGAGGGCATTTCATGGTATTCAGATTTAAGGACACTGTTGTCTTCCAGCAAGGGGAAGATGGGTGCCTCTAGTGGCCAGAAGGGTCAGAGAAATTTGAAGGCTCAAGATTCTCAGGGTCATAATCTTTTTTTTTTTTTATATTATTCATATGTATTATGTATTTTTATATACACTAAATATATTATTATTAACCCATTTCATGTTTCAGGGTTCTCTTCTTTCCAAATCACAGACTATATAATCAATCTCCTTTTTATCTCTGCCACTATTATGATCAAACCCTAAGTCTCATTTTAGTTTATAATGTCCTGTGCATAAAAAGATAGAATCTTTTTTTAAGAAATAACCACTGTTAACGTGTTTATTGTTTCCAGCATACTTAACTTATCATGAGATTATATACATAGATGTAGATACATTTTTAAATAGGGATAATATCATACATCAGTTCTAACTTAACATTATATCAAACTTTTTTATTGATTTTTAAAAAATAAATAACAGCAGAATGCATTACAATTCTTTTTACACATATACAGCACAAATTTTCATATCTCTGGTTGTATATAAAGTATGTTGACACCAATTCGTGTCTTCATACATGTACTTTGGATAATGATGTCTCTCACATTCCACCATCCTTGCTAATCCCCTGCACCTAATAAAAGAAAAAGTAGGCCCTAATCTTAATTATATGGGATTAGGCCCCAACTTCCTTAATAAGAAGGAAGCGCAATATATAGTGCAAGGATTAAAACCAAGAATCAATAAATGGGATGGAATCAAACTAAAAGATTTCTTCTCACCAAAAGAAAAAAATCTGTGAGGTGAAAAGAGAGCCTACATCTTAGGAGTAAACTTTTACCCCTCACATTAGATAGAGCACTAATCTCTAGGGTATATAAAGAACTCAAAAACTAAGCACCAAAAAACCAAATAATCCAATCAACAAATGGGCCAAGGACCTGAACAGACACTTCTCAGAAGAGGATATGCAATCAATCAACAAATAATATGAAAAAATGTTCATCATCTATAGCAATTAGAGAAATGCAAATTAAAACTATGCTAAGATATCATTTCACTCCAGTCAGAATGGCAGCTATTATGAAGACAAACAACTATAAGTGTTGGCAAGGATGTGGGGAAAAAGGTATACTCAGACATTGCTGAATTGCATTGGGAATGCAAATTGGTGCAGCCAATATGGAAAGCAGTATGGCGACTCCTTGGAAATCTGGAAATGGAACCACCATTTGACCCAGCTATCCCTCTCCTTGATCTAAACCCCAAAGATTTAAAAACAGCATACTACAGGGACACAGTCACATCAATGTTTATAGCAGCACAATTCACAATAGCTAAACTGTAGAACCAACCTAGATGCCCTTCAGTGGATGAATGGATAAAAAAAGAAATGTGGCATATATACACAGTGGAATTTTACCCAGCAATAAAAGAGAATAAAATCATGGCATTTGCAGGTAAACGGATGGCGTTGGAGAAGATAATGCTAAGTGAAGTCAGCCAATCCCCCAAAAAACAAATGCTGAATGTTTTCTCTGAAATAAGGAGGCTGACTCATTGTGGGGTAGGGAGGGGGAGCATGGGAGGAATAGATGAATTCTAGATAGGGAAGAGGGGTGGGAAGGAAAGAATCTTTTTTAGAGATGCACCTAAGACCTCTTGCTTTCAAAGTATGCTTTAATTTGACCTCCAATGCTGCAAACCTAGCCAGCCAAAACACAGCCATATAATTATCATTGCTCCCACATTAGTCAAGTGCATTAAACACTTGAGCTCTCAAAACTCTCTCTTTGACCAGCACCTCATTCCAATTAACCATAGGTGAAAGTTTTGAGAATTTTATTTATCATAGTTTTTTACTGTCCTACTTTCTATCAGTAATGAAACCCTATTTCCTTCAGCTTGGGCAATCCGACTCCAAATTCCCATACTGTGGGTCTGCTTTCCAAATTTAGGTGCCAAATACATTAGTCCAGATTTTCTAGAAAGCAGACTATGAATGGGAGTTTTCATGTGAATGCTTTATTGAAGGAGCACAATCACAGGAAATTGAGAGGATCAGAGAAGAAAAGAAAGGAAATACGAGGGAGTATGTTATGATACCAATTGGCAACAGCATTACAAAGAAACAGACCTGTTTAAGCAGTCCTTCAATTTATCTTCCAGCTGCCTTGTAAATTCTGTCTCTTTGGTCAAATTTTCCTCCAAGACATGAACTTTTCGAAGTTTCCAGGGTTTTCCTCCTAGACTCTCCAGGCTTCTGCTGAGAAAGCCAGAGAAGCCTTGGGCTTGGTGGACTGGACCACCCTCCTGCTCTGACTCTCACTACAGAGGGTATTTGGGGGCTTTGCAGCTAGCAGTGAACCAGAGATAGAGGAGTTAGAAGCTGTGAGAAGATCAGAAGCGGTGGCCAGGCTTTGTGGGATCAAGAATGACCTATGTAGTCACTGGAGACATTTGCTGTGGGGAGCAGGAGACGTAGCTATGATCAGAGAGAGTGATGGGACTGAGTGAATCTGGAAAAGTCCATAAGTTAAGATCAGTGAAAGAGCCAACATTCAGTGAATATCTACTCAATCATGGTGGCCAGCACCTTAGTGACTTCGAAAAAGAGCTAGGAGAAAAGAGCTAGAAGAGAGTTAGGAGACCTAGGACCTAATATATAATAGACAACATCTAATTCACCAATGACTGAAGTGGCAATATATCAGGGGAAAAAAATTAGAAAGAGGTTCTAAAAATTTGACCCAAACAAAAGTTAGGTCATTATTAAAAAAAAAAATTGGCATATCCACTATGTACTTAAAAAGACAAAGGTCCAAGTAGGCTGAAATGATAGTTTTCTGTAGGCAATTGGGTAACACAAGAAGTTTATGGACAAATTACAAAGTTATTCTCTATTTTCTGAAAATAATCCTTCTTGGTCTTTTGAGGTTCTGGGCCTTCACAGAAAATAATTACTTTGTTGAATCACCCATTTTCTGGGAACATCTTACCCTTTAATAAAAAAAAAATTTTTTTTAAAAAACCTTTCACTATGATCTCACCATAGATAGCAATAACTTAGTGTTCAGATTCCCCTTGAAACAAATCTGATACAGGAGATCAGTTTTCTTAGCTAAAAATAACAGGAACAACAGAGCTGGTTTGTCAATTACTTTGAGGAGTGTGGAGCACATAGAAATAATATATTAAATACAAGATTGACACAATGGACATTTCAGTGGTTATGATATGCTTGCTAAAGTAGGACAAAGGATTCTTTAGTATTTTGTGAGCTGAGCAAGAAGGAAGTAGAGGGGTAGACTTACATAAGACTTATATAAGAGAGAAAAAGAAGAAAATGAGACAGATCATGCCAGCTTGTAGAATAAATAAATAGCCAGTGGACCTTTGTCTTTGTCCTTTTAATCAAAGAACAGGTTCAATTAGTTTTTTCCTCTAATATTTTCCTTTTGCAAACACATGCCCTGTTTTAATTAAAGTAATGCATTTTCATGATTAAAATTACAATAGCACAAATGAACTTAAAATGAAAAGCAATAGGCCCCTGTCTGCCACTTCCATACCCCATCCATTTCTAAGGATAACTATCCTTATTTCTGCTGGGAAATTTCTACCCATTTCTAATAAATATGTTTATAAGACATAGTAAACTCATTAATTTTGACAGTATTGAGTTGGTGCAATGATGGATATTTCAGTACATGTTCACTAAAATCTTCTACCTGTCCATTCATTTCATAAATTTTATAGTTATGTCAGGATATTTAGTTTGTCTATTAATTATTTATATAACTCAAAATAATATACCCAAACCACTGTTTTGTTTTTTTCTTTTGGTGCTGGGAATTTGACCCAGGGCCTTATGCATTCAAGGCACGCACTCTACCATCTGAGCTCTATCCCCAGCCCAAACCACTGTTTCTTGTTCCCCTGATGTTTGGTAAATTTTCTTGGCTTCCCATTTTATGTTTGCCACAGTTTCTCAAATCCAACTCTCAGGCTCACGTACACATTCTCTCTATACCTTTAATTTTATACTGTTAAGAAATCTTGATAGGTTTCCTTGGGATAATTCTTATTAACATATTTTAGGGCCCTACATAGAAAAATTAACAAAATAACAACAACTCTTTCTTTCTCTGTTTACTAAGCTGTCCCAGAAGAAGTCTTAGAAAGTAGCTTTTATTACTTAACACAGGAAAGTCTGAATCCAGATGCCAGTGCTTGAAATATAAGCATGGGAATGGCTTTGGGATATGCGTTTGAAATGCCAATCAAATTTTTGGCTGCAGAAAACCCAGTGTGACCCTGTAATCTGTCTCTGACCACCACTTATGTCTAGTTAGCATGTAAGTATCTTCAATTATTTTAGGCTCTCTATTCCACTGAAAGAAGAAGAGCCTCTCTTTAGGACAGCTTGAGTCAACAGGACAAGTACTAGGCCAGTTCTTATTGCACCTATTTGGTATCACTAATGGAAGTTCCCTAGAGTTGTGAATTACTTTATTTTTCTCTCTTCTCCACTGTGGCTTGCAAGGAAAGAGGAATGAATGAATGAATGAATGAATGAATGAATGCTTTTGTTCTCATCCTGCTTGGTGGGTCTGAGTCTGTGTCAATGTTTGCATTCTACTTTCCACCTTTGGTACTAGTAAATTAATCTTTTTTTTTTTTCATTTTTTAAATTTTTATTTGTTCTTTTTAGTTATACATGACAGTATAATCTATTCTGATACATTCATACAAACATGGAATATACCTTATTTAACACTGTGTACATTCACAAGACTGAGATCCTAAGTAAATTAATCTTTATGCAGACTGAGATGGCAATATTTCCATTCTGTTCTGTAATATCAACTAAATCATCTGAGGGTCACCTAAACATTGATTATGAAAGTTAAAAGGTCAAAAGCAGCATTTATGTTATCATGAGTTGTAAATATAGCTCCATACCAAGACAGGTAGAAACCTCCTACTCCTCCATGGTGGGCTTAATGTACAGTGTAACTCCATTGCAACTCAAAAATATTTTTAGCATTAAGTTAAATGAAATCTCCTTTACTATAGCTCAAAGTCATGCCACACTTCAATTTGCTTTATATTAGGACAATTATTTTCTTGTACTTTGGTACTTTCTGAAATAACTCACGTCCTTTGTTTCTTTGCATGAGAAGAAATACAAGCCACTTACACCTTTGCTATCCTTCAGCTTTTCATTTAGCCTAACTTCCGTCTTCTTAGCAGCTGTGTTCAGTTGGCATTTCCTGTTACTAAGAGTCTACATTCTTTTTACCATTTGCGGAATCCCACGTCTTCCTACTTTTCATTTTTAATCTTCACTTTGTCAGAGTTCATCTTCAAGAAATGGTCTCAGGAAAAATTCAATGGAAGTAAAACTTAAAAGTTCATATAAATCTAGGAATTATTTTATTTTCCCCTCGTATCCCATGAATGATTGACTGAATATAAAATACTTGATTAAAGCCATTCCCTCTATAGTGCTTAGGCTATCCAAATTCTATCTTTTAGCATCTATTTCAGTGATGAAAAGTCTGATGCCAATCTGATTTTTCCCCTCATATTTTCTATATTGAGTTTGCTTTTCTTTGGATGCTTTAGAGTCATTTCTTTCTCTGAAGTACTTGTAAAATTTCCTCATGATTGTATTCAAGGAGTTGTTTCACATAAATACTTTCATTTCTCTGTAATTTGGGGAGATGTTCTTCTTTTGCTTCGTTGAAAATTTCCTTTGAACGGTTTCTATGATATCTCTTTGTGGAACTCTGATTTAAAATATGTCAGATGTACTGGATTGTTTATGTCTCTTACTTTTATTCTTGTATTTCCCATCTCTATGCTCTTTGGAAATACTTCCTTGTATGATTTTCTAAAAGGTCAACATTTTTATCATGTTCAATTACTCTTTGTGAATTGAGTCTGGGCAATCACAATTCCAAGTACTGTTATTCTTAGATTTTAATGTTATATACTAACCATTCTTTTCTAAGATGTAAAATGTTCTCAAATAACTATGGTAATATTAATTAAAGAGAATTTTCAGTTTTGTTTTACTTTTTGGTTTTTTTTTTTTTTTTTGACCTTTCTGATTTGAATTTAGTTTTTTTCTTTTTTAATTTCTTCTTTCATTCTGAGGCTTTCTGAAAAAATTTTGGGTTGTTTGGGGTTATCTTCTATTCCTGAGTCTACTCTTTGGGGGTGTGTGGACTGGAAGGAAAATTAGTTCTTTTATCTGAGCAACCATTCCATGCAAAATATGGGGTGTAGATTCTGTTTCTGTTTCATTATTCTGCCAGTTTTCATTCAATTCCATATTTGAGATATTTGCTAAAATTTCTCATCAGCTGCAATTCATTGTACTGCCATCATAATAAATGTATCCATCATCTTTAGCCAGTATTTTCCTTAGTGATTTACAAATTTGGCTCTCAAAACAGAAAAAAAAAAATATGCTCTACCATCCATCTTGAAACTGAACCTCAGTTAACCTAATAAAGCCACACAATCAGATTAGTTGTGAAAATGTAATAAACTACCAGCTAAATGATTGGTCCATCTATTAATAATTATTCCATAAATAATGAAGATAGACAGTAATGGATACAAAAATATGGATAGGCAAAAAGAATAGACTTTTTTTTCTAGTCACAGAGAATGTTCTAGTGTCTAGTCAATATAACCTTCCTGAAGTCCCCGGATTATTTAAAAAAAAAAGATAAGAATTGTTTTGGATAGATTTATCCCTACCTGCTATGAGCTCAATACCTGGCACTTTCAATCTAACCAGTTTTTTACACATATTATAGATAGGAATTAATTTTATTATTTGTATCTGCCATTAAAATTCTATGATTCTTTATTAATATCAAAATATGTCCCTTTACATTTAAGTGAATGTCACTAATTTAAGGGGAAGCTGATATGTACACTTTTACAGGACAGTAAAAAGATATTGTTATCATGCTGGTTGGCTTGCATGTACAATTTCAATCACATTGGGTTTTGAGAGGCCAATCATGTGTAATTTGGCAGAGATTGTAGTGTTGGAGCTTTTGCAGATTCCATTTCTCTTACTTTCGAGAGTGCTTGTCTACTTGATAAAAAGAATAAAAAAGAAAAGAAAAGAAAAAGGCATTACCTGTCTTGTTTCTTAAATTCAAATGAGCAGATATTACTACTTGATCCCCACCTGGCTCTGGTGATGGGAGTCAATCAAGGGTCTGAAGGGACAATGTGTCTAAGAGAAAGCAGATTTTACTGTTTTAGAGCTCTGGATATCAACTGCTATTTCCAAGTAGCCAGACGATGCAATCTTAAGCAAATCTCCTTGGGACTGTCAATTTAGTACTAGTTTATGTTTGGAGGCAAGACAGTGTGTTCAAAGACAAATGTGTCCCCAAAATTGGTCTGTAGTTTGGGCAGACATAATACTAGTACAAACACATTTTTTTTCCTCTTTTCTTTCTCTCCTTCTACAATTTTATTTCTTATTTATTTGAATAACAGGAGAGTCATCCTGGACGAAAACCAAATATGGTCTGTGTTTAATACAGGGCTGGAGATAGGGTGGAGAGTTGGTTCATTTCTTTTCATCTTCTGAATATCTTTGCTGACTTACACACCTTCTGCTCTCAGTCCAAGTCATTATTATTTTGACTAATTGGGCTATAGCTTTCTCCTTGTACTATTCTAAAGAGGAGAAGGGAAGAAAAGAAGTAGGTGAAATTAATTACAAATTCTTTTAAGCCAATAAAAGTTGAGTCTATTTGAGGTCTTCAAAAAAAATTGGATTTTAGGGTTTTTTTTCCCTTCTCTCCTCTTTAAATTAAACAAAGAAAATGGTAGTGTTTAACAGCCTACAAAACAAAACAAAAACAAAAAAACACCTCTTTGCAAAGTTAAATTGTTAAAAAAACAAAACTTTAAAATGAGGGAGGAAGAAAAAGCTTAAAAGAGATAAAACACTATAGATAATAAGGACTAAGAACTATTGTCACTTATCAGAAATCTGTACCATTATTTTAACCATAATTATTTTGAAAGAACTTTACCTTTTACCTCATCAGAATTGCTACAGAGATTTCATTATAGAATAGATTTTTGCTTACAAAATTTCTATTATACTCTATTACTTTATAATTCATAGATGAATAGTATGCATGTATAGTGTACACATGTATGTCAACAATGTTTTGGTCTTTAAAATAATAGCTTTTCTATCATCCTGAATTAAACTGTTAGGTATATATGAAGGTTGTAATGATACAAAAAAAAGTAAAAGCTATAACTTAACTAAATAAGAACTATATATGAAGAAAAGGGACCCAGAAGAGAAAAGGTGGATTGGAAGACTCCTTACAAAGACAAAGTAATAAAACATTCACAGTAAATATAGTTTGTCATCTGATTTTTATAGTCTAAGCTCCTGGGATATTTTTTATTATAATATATTTGATGGAGTCCACTTATGGTTCATTTCCAACTCTGAAGAGGACTGTCCCTATCAACCCATTTACCCAGGAGTTCTGTAAAATTCCTAAATTAAAGGTCAACAAAAGAAGTGGGAGAAAATTCAATGCTTTAGAAAAGATAATTAGCTCTTCCATTTCTTCTTTCTTTCTTTTCTTTTCATTTTTTTAAATAATGTGTATATCCAGAGGGGAGAAGAAGAAGAAACAAACATTTTTCCACAGACCACTGGCTTTCACCTATGTTCTAAGTTCATCTCTAAATAATCTTAGGGGAGATTTTCCAGTTGTAAGTATCATCCAGTAAAACTTAATTAGAGCTCTGAGATTAAAATCCCAACTGGGGAGTAGCAGTATGCTTGTTGGAACTTCAGATCAAAAAAAAAAAAAAAAGAAAAGAAAACCTTAAAATCTTCTAACATTCTCCATTTTCCACTAAGGTCTAAAACGAGCATTACACATTTCATAGAAGCTTATGAATGTTTGCTGTTTATTACAAGAAAAGAGCACACTCATATCCCACTGTCAGTTCACTGGGAGCTAATTTCTCAAATCCCTAAAGAAAGGTAAAGACATTTTCATTTTAGATGTCTGAGGTTCATTTTTGCATGCTTTAACATTTAATGACTTTCCCATTATTTTTCAGCGGGGCAGAGTTCTGGAGAAAATTCTTCTTCCTAGACATTTTACTTCATTTCTATCATTCTTCTTGTCATTCTTCCTTTGTCTTCTGAGTAATCAGTGACTCTCACCTCTTGCTTTTGGCTAAAAAGATTAAAGTCATTCCGAGTTTTTGCTACCTATGAACAGAATCGTTTTTTCATGTTTTACTCATGTTTCTGCCCATCTTTTAGCTCTGTGAAGCCTTACATCCTCGAGAAAACCACTTCTACACAAAATCTTTGCCAATGATATCTTGTTAGAAAATTTTATCTGCCTTTCTTTATAAGATTCTGTCATCATTCTTGTCACTGTTTAGATTAGCAATAAGGTTTCTCCCACCCCTAGTTTGTTTAAAGTTAGACTAATTTCTAAACTCAAGCAGGAGAAATGGTTAACATCTCAGCTAAACTACAAGAAAGAAACTGGAATGAGTAATAACAATGAGCACATCTGGGTCTCCAATATCCAGCCCCTCCCTCCTCCTACTGATTTTGTTGTATGTGACAGAGTGTGTGTGTGTGTGTGTGTGTGTGTTTTCAGAGCCCTGTAATGTATGAACTAAGGCAGCCAGAACTGAAAGATAGAAGCAATAGCTACACCAGCCCTGAAATGCTTATCCCTGAATTTGTAACAGGAGAAAAACTAGAACTTTTATTTATTTAAGACTCTTAAAAAGTAGAATTTACTATTTTCCAATTTACAATACATTTCTGAAATAAGAAGTAAAGTAAGTATCATGACTTCAAATGACATAACAAAATTCCTGCCTGACTTTATTTCTATGAGGGAGTTTTTTTTCTTTTTATGTTTTTGTTTTATCTGAAGAAGTTTAGCAACCAGAAAGAAGTCAGAGTTTGCTGTGGTATAAGGCACCCAGCTTTCTCTGGAGCATGACTAGGACTCCCTGAATTGAAGGCACAGTTTTGACACTGTCAAAGCAATCTTACTGAGGCCCACAGTCTAACTGGTGTAGCAGGGAATTAAAACACATTTTCATCCTAACTCACAGGTTAACAAGCTTGCCTTTTAGCTTTTTATACCTTTCTACAGAGCCCTATAATATAGTGATCATATATTTGAGTAGCCTCCTGGGTTAGGCAAAGGAGCTTCTGAAGCAATCTCAAAACTTCTCACAGAAAGAGATTTTATTTTTAAGGACAAATAAGAGATGTTTTCAGTGCTTGTTAATTTCTTTTTAATAAATAGGAAATTGCAGTGGCAAGGAACTGACATTGTTGTTTGGCCTAAAGCTCTCTTCTTTAAATGACAATGACTGTTTATTTTTTTACTTTTCTTCACTGAGAGAGAATTCCTCCCTCCAATTCTCCCTCCAATAAAACAAATTCAAATTCACTTACATATCACCCCTGGGAGCCCTCCCATAGGCATTCAGGCCATCCTTCTGCTTTGAGTTTACGAATAAAGCATAGCCAGGAACTGCCAGCACCCTGTTGCTACAAAAGTAAATCCACTTTTTTCAAATTCCTGCAAGAATTCTGACAATACACCTGTGTTCTCTATACTAGTCCTTACAATTTTTGGAAAGATAGATTTAATTGCTATGAAGAATAACCTGTTTCCTTTATATAAAATACTGTCTTTAACAGGAAGGATGTTTTAGTAATCCCCAGGTAGGTCTCTGTGGATCACTTTGAGAAATTGAGCGAGATCCTGGTTTCTCTTCAAACATTGCAGGTGGGGATAATTCAGTCACACATTCAAAAACTTACTGAATGCCATAATATGAAGTGAGGAAGAGCTTGGCTAAAGTTTACCTTGAATTCAGTAGCATTTTTTATACTGTTGAAGGTGAGTAATTTCAGGAATCTTATGAAGATAAGGCATTTCAAATAATCTAATGCATGGGAGAACTAACTATGTACAATTACCATGTTTTTACAAAACCTGTCTTACGTAGTTACTAAAAGATGTGTCCTGAGACCTATTCAGGTTAGGATTTGTATCATTTAATCTACATCTTTGAAATTAATTCATATTATTTTACATCAATTTCTGATTTACACTGTTTTTAAAAATAGCCTTCTACCAACCCATCTTCCACTCAACCCAGTTAATAAGGTTTGGCTATTTTTGTTTTTAACTTACTTATAGCTTAAGATCATTAAATAAAACTTTCAGTAGAAGAATTTATTTTTGCCCAGTCTGACTGTGACATTAACTAGGATTATTTGCCGTCATTTTTTTGTTTATGTCTGTGAACATCTTTTTCTCCTCAACTGGATGTTCCATTATCTGAAGTCAAAGTTTCTTTCCTGAAATTTTGTGTGTCCCAGTAGCACCTAGCATGTACTTTGATTATGAGCACTTTTTCTTGATGGACTGAGATTGCATACAGAGCGCCAACAATCATCAGCAAAAGTTACTGCATCAAAGCTGCCAATTTTTTTTCATAAGTTTCTAATAAAACGAAATTTTTTGGTTTTCACCTCGAAAATTTTTACAGGATGAAGGGCATATCTCCAAGGAAAGAAACTGTTATTTTTCAACCAAATGCTCCAAACTAAAGTTGAATAGTTTAAAATAGCTCAAGAAATGGGAGAGTATATTTAGAATTCATTTTATTTTATTATCTCATCTTGTCTATCAAAAGTATGTTTACCAAAATCTATTTGATATGCAGGATTTGTATGATAAGATCCACACGGTACTGCTGCATATATACCATAGGCAAACAGGAAATCCTTATAACAGGCAGTAAGAAATGATACTCATAATTCAGAGCATTTCAAATTATAATTTCATTGTGCATGGAATAAGTATCGCTCTGGGTCTACAGGTCAAAATAAATAGTAATATCTTATGGTAGATAAATTAGGAAGAAATAAAGTCTTTGGACAAGAAAATGTTACTATGGAAACCTCAATGCTCACAAGCCATTTTTGAAGGCTCTGCTGCCGTGCCAGACTTTTTGCATTTAACTTTCTTTCAAGCTTTTATTAAGAAAAATAAAAAAGGTCTTTCACTGCTAAGACCTAAATTATGACAATGATAATCTACTCTCAAGCCTTCTAAGATCCATGTTAATATCTTGTCCTGCTCACTGCTCTGTACTACATAGACTGAAAAGAGGATGGAGGGGGAGAGACATGGAGAGGCTCAATTCGGATTCCCTTCCAAGGTGGGGCTGTCAAAGGTAGCTGGGGAAGGGATGTGCTTCACCGAAACAATTTCAGTGCCAGGACCCAGGGTGGCAAAGATGGATCCTTAAAACCTATGTTTAAAGCCGTTTTGCAGCGTTCCATTGGCCAGGAGCTCTCTGAACCCCTAAAGTAGGTGAAGTTTGAGACAGGAAGAAGGGCATATTTGTGGAATCCAAAAATTAAATCAGACGTGTTAGAACTGAGCCCAGAAATTTTTAGTTCCGAACTTAGTGAATTTTATGTTATTTCCCAAGCATCTTAAATGTAACCCATCCACCTACGTGTCTGGTAAGCTGGGACTTAATGAGGCTTAATTGACTTCCTCACTGTGCGCCTCAAGTGCCTTCTTCTGTTTGTGCCTTCTTCTGTTTTTGCCTTCGCTCCCTTCGCTCTCTGCCCATGCACTTGGTAGCAATTGTAGGCTAAGAATGACTCTCCCTCTCCCTCCCATGGGGCCACCATGGGTGAGCTTCAAAATAAATAGTTTGGTAAGACTCCAAGGACATAGTCACTCTTTGGATAGGGTTCCCTTGAAGAATAACCTGCAGATTAAGAAGAGACCCTTGATCTGCTTGTATCTGGTCTTGCCATAGGCTTCTAGAATTTTTCTTAAAGTTGTCAAGCTCCCTGCTTACACCTCCCTACGGGCTAAGAACTAGAACCCTAGTAAAGATTAGTGAATATCAGGGGCTGGGGATGGAGCTCAGTGGTGGAGCACTTGCCTGGCATGAATGAGGCACTGGGTTTGAGCCTCAAAACAACATACAAATAAATAAAATAAAGGAATTGTGTTAATCTACAACTAATAATAATAATAATAAGTGAGCCTCAGTGAATTACAGGGCCTCTCAATTGAAACCCCTTTTCTTTAGGGTGAGTCATTTCCTGTTGATAGCGCCTTTGAATATGCATTGTGATTTCTACTAGTTGGTATTACCTATGGATACACCATGTCATGTGTGAGAAATGGATCCTAAATTGAAATGTAACAAACAGCAATAGCTTGGAGCCTCTATATTTACAAAGGGGAAACAAAATCCAAATGAGAACATGCTTTCATGAGAGCATGCATCTTTTCATTGGATTCTTACCCATAACTGACCCAAGTCTTACTTCAAATCACCTAAAGCATGTCTCTTGAAAGCACCCCTGACTAAATACTCTAACTTCCTTTACACTAATGAACAAGTTGTCTATTTCCATAAAATGAGATAGGAGTTATACAATAAATCACATTGAAAAATAGCAAAAGTGATTAATTGCCATGACACCTAGTTTTGTGGATTATCATTCACTTTAAGGAACTGTACAATTTTGCTCCACACAGAGGTTAAATTCATTTCTAAAAAGTTTGGCAATGTTCCTTTGGCCTAACCATAATTTGTGTTTCTATTAAAAATTATATGCATCATTTAGATCTGGAATTTTTTTTTTCAAAAATCAAGTAGTCTATAAATGTAAATTCACATTTATTGTTTACAATGATGGGGCAGTCTAAGTCCATAGGAATATTCTAGTTGAACTATTTCTAGAAAAGTCTAAGTTTTCATAATCACTTGTCTGTGAAATTTTTAGTTCTGACTGATTTATATACCTTCAAGTTCGTTAGCCTCTAATAATAATTTTAGATTTTGTAGTTTGGGTTGGAGACAAAAGATGGAAAACATTTAAATAGGTTATTAGACGACATTTTAATATTGAATGTAAAAATCACTTTTTATTACCACAGTTGTACAATTGATGAATCCTTTTGCTTTTTCATGCTTCCCTCTTTTTAGGTAACCTCAAGATAGGTTCATGGTTTCTGGTTCTGTTTTCTCAGTTTACATTTAGTTGTTATTTAAATGCTAGGCGTTAATTAACACCTCATATCTGCCTGTCACTTAATTCCAGTGAGAAGTATTTCATCTGGATCTTTTTTTTTTCCCCACATGAATTTACCCTCTGTCACTCCTAATTCACTTAAAATTATTTTAAACACCGGGTTTCCTGAGTATTCTAAAAATATGGACAAAATAGGGCAAAATCAATTTAAACAGAATTTTACTTTATAAGTTAATAGTACAGATTTATTTTAGAATACACAAAAGTATTTTATTTGGGGTCTAGTTTTGACCAGGGATCAACCCAATCACCTATCATAAAATAAATACATTGAAATAGATTTGACTTACTATGATGCACCTTCTATTGAAACCTCCTGAGGGGGAAAAAAAAAAAAAAAGAAATCCAGAAGTCAATTAGACCTCTATAGCCCCTAAGTGCAAATGTAAATTGCATGCATGTACCATCTCTGGATTGCATGTTCTTTAAAAACCATTTAAGTTGCCAGGTTCCTGCATGGTGACATATCCCTATAATCCTGGCTACTTGGGAGGCTAAGGCAGGAGGATTGTAAATGTGAGGCCAGCTAATGAGACTATCTCAAAAAAAAAAAGAAAAAGAAAAAGAAAAAAGAAAGAAAGAGTTTCATCACTCTTTTGTTACCTTGTTTGAAAAAAGTGTCAGTTTTGAATAAACCATATTGACTACTGTAAGAAAGGGAGTATGTGTGCTAAGCAACTAATGATGGTTTTTATTTAAAAAATCATATCAGCATTTAGCATTTAATTTATAACATGTTAGTTTGTCAATGTCTTCATAAATATATTAATAACAAATGATTGAATAATCAAGAGGATATCAAAATAAATAATAGAACATCTTGTTCTTATTTAAGAAAATAATTGATTTTTTTTAGAGAGAGAGAGAGAGAGAGAGAGAGAGAGAGAAAGAATTTTAATATTTATTTTTTAGTTATCGGCAGACACAACATCTTTGTTTGTATGTGGTGCTGAGGATCGAACCCGGGCCGCATGCATGCCAGGCGAGCGCGCTACCGCTTGAGCCACATCCCTAGCCCCAAAATAATTGATTTTTACAACAACATTGTGGAGCTTTAGAAATAATGAATACAACTTCACAGATGAAGAATCTGAAAATTGAGAGAGACTGTGAGTGACCTACTTAAGACAGTCAAAACTTGATCACAGGTCTGTTGATCCATTCAGCTGAAGAGTCAGGGACATAACTTTTCTAAATAATAAGCCAAAATTTAAAAATATTACTTCTTTACTATTTATATATATTTCTGTCCTCTAAGAGCCAGACTTATTACAGATAACTAAAGAGAGATTAAATGTAAGTTATTTTGAAAATTGCAATATACCTTAAAATGCTGATTGTTCTAAAAGTGTGTTTCTTAACACCCGTTGTACATTATTTTGCATTAATTTGCTCCCAAAAAATATTTATAAGAATTTAATGTTGCCAAGTATATATTTTCTCAAAAAATAGGCAGGGGGTGGGGGAGTGGTGAAACTTTCCAAATATATACATTTCAATAGGGTGGCAGTTTGGGAAGACCTGTCAGTTTAAAAGTAAATGGAATTTAAGCTAATCTGGCAAAATTTAACAGCAATTTGTTTAACCAGGACGTACCTACTGTGAATTACATTTAAACCAGAATTTATACTGTGGTCTATGGCCTTGTTAATCTTTCCAGGAGAATTTTTTGAAATTCTACTTGGCAGGTGAGCTAAGGAAATCTCATGAGACATTAAGCATTGAATCACTTCACAAATAGGCAAGAGTGTTTTGACCCAGGTGCTACTGTATCCTATGATTCCTTTATGTCAATAAACTTGGAAAATAAGAAAAGGAATAGATTTGACACATGCTCTCTCTTTACACAGATTCACTTATGTGATATCAACTTCTTTTCTCCTGGAAAATCCCAGGGATATTCTGAATTTATTAAACCAAAAGTACTGAAATCTAATGAAAGCATCCTTAAAGATATTGCCACATATTAATCCCCAGGGAAATAAGCAGGGCCATGCAAAATTACTTTCTTTTTCTGAAGCTTCTGGTCTTGCTAATGGGCTTAATTCCTTGCTATTTTCATGCCATATTTGAGTCCATTTCTTCTTCAATGTTCCACATTTCCCATAGTCCCACTCGGCTTGCCACTATTTAAATTTCCTCTCAATGGACTATTTAATGTTTTTGCCGATTTGGAACAAATATTATTTGGGATTCTTTTATTCCAGAGAAGGGAAACTTTGATCCCCTAAGTAATTTCCTAAATCATTTAATTTGGTCTGGGAATTACTATAGTTTTTGGTGGTAGTTTGACTATAGGCTCTGTGCATAGTATTTGAGACTATAAATTTGGGTCTGAGCAACATAAAGGTAAGGGAAAATCTTTATAGTGTCCCCTTTTAAGTTGATGTGACCAAATGAATCATTAGATTTCTATCAATATCTTTAATTATATCACACACATACATGAAAAATCCTGAAGACAAGAGAATGATAAAGCAAGAGAAATAATAATAGCAAAGATGAGATGATAATTTTAAGAAACAAGACAGAGAAATGACTCTTAGAATTAAAGGAGGAGAGGTGGCCTCAAGTTTGAGAGAATGGTCACATGGAGAGCCCTGGAAGCATGTAAAGAAAAATACTAGCATCTTTGGTCTTTTTATATCTAGCATAATACTAAGTAAACATTGTAAAAAAATTAAATGGAATTCACTGGATTTTGAGTTTAAGAAAATACAGAGTTAAAAACAAAGCAAAGCAAAGCAAAACTCTGCAGTTCCCTGATCCAACCTTCTTAATTATCCAAATGGAGTCGTTAGATAGTTTTTCTGATATTTTTCTTCATGCTTATAAATATTAATGCTTTATTATTCCTTCCTTTATATGTTTTAGACACCATTTATTGATGTCTTCTGGTGGTAGAGGATTTAATTCTGTTCAATAACCTTCTCTTTCCCCATCTCATTATCTTTTAAGAAATAACCTTCATTTGGAGTCTAGAATTTACATGATCTAACCACCAACTAATTTATCATGATTATGTTTGTGTTTTTCATACATTTGTACTGTTTAAATTTATTAAACTTTCTTCTTAATCTTAAGAAACGGGGGTAAATCAAGTATCCTTTATAGGATAAATGGAAAATTTTGCTGTGAAAAATCTACAAAATGGAATATTATTCAGTAATAAAAAGAAACAGAAAAAAAAGGAATAAATTTCAGACACAGGTAGCAACAAGGATGAATCGCAAATTTATCCTAAGTGAAAAAAGTCAGACTTGAAAGGCTGCATGACATATTGCTTTTGTATAACATTTGTACGACATTGTGAAAAAGGCAAAACTATGGAGCCAACACTGACCAGTGGGTGCCAGGGACTAGCTATCAGAATAAAGAGGGAATGGGGGATGGTGATGGAACTATTTTAGATCTTATGACAGTAATATTACTGTATGCATTTTCAATACAGGCAGAAATGTATAACAAACACATTGAATTTTACTAACTATAAATTATACTTTAATACAATTTTTAAAAGCCTAAAAATAATATTTATTTATTGCAGAACATTCCTTGAGTTCTCCCTCCTCCTGCTCTCAGGATTGCTGCTTGTTATGGGTGATCATTCTCCAATCCTGATACAAAACTTTATTCTGGGATTTCTGTTCAGCACTATCCTGGGCTGGATGCCTTGTTTGGAGGCCCTACTGCCTTCCTCTCCATGATTTATGGCTTCTTTTTATGAATGTTAGTTGCATACCAAATAAGAATAAAGCTCCTATTAACTTTGATATGAAATACACTTAAGTTGGCATGTACATGTAGAGCTCTAAGGTGGGATAATTCAGACAGATTTGAGAAGGAGACCCAGATGTTGAGCCCTCAACAAAATTGGACACAGTAATGACCCCAACTGCTCAGGAAGGGATTTCCAGGCTCCTCCCAGAGCACCATGTTCAGAGAGAGGCAGGCTGGGGAAAGAGGTGCATGCTCATCACCACAATTGCATCAAACAATGAAAGATCATCACAGATCTATAGGAAAATAAGCAGGATCCTGTACAATGATTTATTTGTTCTTAAACCTTTCGTGTCTGGTGGAGAGTCTTGTTTGCCTTTATAGAAACTACATTTAAATCCCTCAGGTCTTGTCTTATCATTTTCCTCAGTTTAGAATACTCTGGCTTGGTCCCTTCTTTCCTCCTCGTCTGGAAAACTTTTCTCTTCCTTATGGTTCATGTTCATTGTTTCTTTTCATCCCCAAACACAATTATCTCCCGGTTTGCCAGTCTTTTCAAGCCATCTTGTATTGAATTGTGCAGCCAACATACAATTTAAAACACGATTCAGACGTAGAGACATTTAATTTTCTGTCTCCAAAAAAAAGAAAAAGAAAATGTTTAGCTTCTTTCCCCTCTTTGAGAGAAGGAAAAAGGAACAAATCACTTATTCTTTGACCCCTTCAAGATAACTGAGTCAATTTCATTTTAAAAAATCAATTTCTTACATTTGACTCACTCTTAGTTTTGCGGTGCTGGGGAGTGAACCCAGGGCCTCACACATGCTATACAAGCACTCTACCACAGAGCTGTGCCCCCAGAAGACTCATTCTCTTTTAGGTATATCCTGAGTATGTCATGGTTCCCTCTCCTTCCCTTCCCCCTAGTGGGAGAGACCCAGGTTCTTGGCTCTGCTACTCTGGATAAAATTCAGCAGTTTTCTCCACTTTGCTGAGCTTTAATTTTTGCACCAATATTATGAGAAAGTTCATCAGAAGATTTTGGAAGTTTCTTTCTGAATGAAAATTTTATGCTTCTCAAACAACATACTAACTATAAACTGGAGGAATCAATACAACTTTATTAATTATATGGACTTCAGGACTATTTAAGTTGACCCATGGGGCTTTTTAAGTTTCCTTGGGTTGAGGCAGAATGGGACTTTCTGATTTTTTTTGAAGAACCATATAGAACTTCTCAAAGGATCATAGAAACATTTCAGCCTAGAGTTTTCAGTCCACCACTGTTTTTCTTTGTCTTCCTGCACTATTTCTGATGTTGGAAGTAACTCCATTTGCCTCCAGGACTTTAGAGTAAAATGTAGACCCCAGTCAATGACCATGATGCTCTCAGTAATCAGGTCCTTGTTTCTTCTCCAAATCCATTCATTGCTACGTGCTATTCGCCTTCATGCTCAGCACACACCTGTCTCTTTCTCCTACCTGGGCTCACTTCTGCCTCTTCACCTCCCTTTACATTTTTCTCACCTTAAAGATGAACTGCCCCATCAAAACCACTCTAAGATTTCATCTCACTCCAGTCAGAATGGCAGTTATTATGAATACAAACAACAATAAGTGTTGACGAGAATGTGGGGAAAAAGGTACACTCAGCACTGCTGGTGGGACTGCAAATTGGTGCAGCCAATATGGAAAACAGTATGGAGATTTCTTGGAAAATAGGGAAAGGAACCATCTTTTGACCCAGCTATCCCTCTTCTTGGTCTATACCCAAAGGACTTAAAAACAGCATACTACAGGGACACAGCCACATCAATGTTTATAGCAGCACAATTCACAGTAGCTAAACTGTGGACCCAACCTAGATGCCCTTCAGTGGATGAATGGATAAAGAAAATGTGGCATATATACACAATGGAATTTTACTCAGCAATAAAAGAGAATAAAATCATGGCATTTGAAGATAAATGGATGGTGTTGGAGAAGATAATGCTAAGTGAAGTCAGCCAATCCCAAAAACCCAAATGCCGAATGTTTTCTCTGATATACGGAGGCTGATTCATAATGGGGTAGGGAGAGGGAGTATGGGAGGAATAGAAGAACTATAGATAGGGCAGAGGGGTGGAAGGAGAATGGAGGGGGCATGGGGTTAGAAATGATGGTGGAATGTGATGGACATTATTATCCAAAGTACATGTATGAAGACATGAATTGGTGTGAATATACTTTGTATACAACCAGAGAGATGAAAAATTGTGCTCTATATGTGTAATAAGAATTTTAGTGCATTCTGCTGTCATATATAAATAAAAAAAATAATTTAAAAAAAGATGAACTGCCTGGAGAGACCTTCCAAGATCACACTATCTGAAATGTAATACCCCTATTGTTCTCTCTGATTGTCTAATTTACTCCATAGGACTTAAAACAACTTTTCATTTTCTCTAGAACACCAGTTTCATGGGGCAAAGATCTTCATGGTTTATTTCATTACCTGCCAGATACTGAATAAGCAAGTGAATGAAGAGGAGGAAGAGGAAGAGAAGGAGAAATAGATAATTCTAAAAATTTTCTCTTTATTTCTCCTGGTTTTGGTAGAAACCAGATCCAAGGAAATTGTGAGACTGTGATGCTAGCATAGATACACACCTGTCAAAATACCACCAGGATTTCCTTTGGTGGTAGTCAATTTTAAGAATCCCATCCCTTGGGGAAGTGTTGATCAACAAGTACTAAATCACTATGTGATAGGAATTAAGAAGTTCTGGGTGTTATTGCATAGTGGGGCAACTATAGATAATAACAATGTGCTATAAACTTCAAAAAGCTGGAAAAAAAGGATTTTTAATGTTTGAAATTAAGACAAGTTTGATGAGATATAAATGTTTAAACTGATTTGAACATTACTCAATTTATACATGTATTAAAACATTACATGGTATTCCATTAATACAAACTATTTTTTTGATTTTATGTTGTTTTCTCAATACAAAAATAAGTTTTAAAAAATCAAAAGAATCCTATTCTTAAGGACTTAAAGAGAATGGGTTTATTAAAACATCAAGGAAAATAATAAAACAAAGAGCAGTGCATGAAAAGATAAGCCATGTATTTCATTATATTCTTTGCTAGAAAGTATGTATTCTTGGAGGTAAGACACTTGTAGAGAGAAATGGTCCCAGAACTTTACTCTGTGACATTAATTCCCTATTTGAAATTTGGAATGGCACTGGTGACATGGTTTCTTTTTTATTCATATTTGCGTTCATTTACTAAATATATATTTTGTATTTATGGAGAACATACTGCAGATTGACTTGATCGACTACTATTTCAACTCTCTTAACGTGCCTTCCTATACTTCTGAGGCTAGGAATCAAAACCCAATCCCAAATTTTTACACTCTCTAACAACCATATTTCTAAAAGAAACGATGAAAGACTTGGAAAATAAAATTAACCAGTTGAGGCATTGGCTTTTTGTAAGAAGATATGCTAACAGAAGCATTTAGTCATTCTATGGCCACAGTAGTAGAAAGTCTTCAGTTCAATCTCTGGCATTTTCAGTATTGAGCCATTGAAGATTTGATAGTTCAGGAATTTCTCCTGGTCAACCTATTTCTAGGTGGGCTCTCAGGCACCTTGTATGACTAAGGCATGGAGACGGATCATAACATGATCTTGTGGATATTTTTGGAGGTTCATGGTTCAGAGGGCTCCGGATTCTTAAACCTCACTAAATATCCTCTTTAGGATAAAAAAAAATAGTCCTAAAATGGTCTATATTTGCTTGTTGCCTCCATATTTTCTTGCCAGGTACATCAATTTCCTTCATGTCCCAGCTGTATTTTCTTTATTGTCACCATGTTTCCAACTAAATCTAACTAGTTTATATCAGGGTGTTAAATCACAAAGTCAAACTCAAGAGAAGACAGATACTCTAACAGAGCAGATTTTTGTTAATCCATATGTACAATAACTTAGATAACATGAGGGAAGATAGACTCTGATGTAGTATCAATTTACGTAAAGCTGAGTACAATGATATGCAGAGATTGCACATTCATGTAATAGTTTTAACAAGTAGAAATGGTTTTGTTTGCTTGGTTCATTCAAAGAAACTTAGCTGTAACTGTGACCTATAAAAACATTTAGATGATAGGAATTCCTATCATAAGAGAATCTAAAAATTCTGCTATAAATATTAAAGTAGGTTTATCATATACATTTTAATTTCCTGATATCTATCAATGTCCCCAATAAGACACAGAGGATCCTCTCTTAAGCACAGGTATTGAGGAATAAATTGATAGTACCAGAATTTTTGTAAAGAGTTGTATGGAATTCTTCTAGAAGCCCAGATACAAGGAGGAGATACTACAACTGAAATAGGATTCCTGGTTTTATTTGAAATGAATGGTTTTCAGAATAGTAGAGGCCAGACACCAGAATTTAATCATCAGAGGCAAGGTTAAGAGGTGACCATAGAAAATAGTAAGCAAAAGAGTGAGGAGGTGACTTGTTTCAAGGATAAGAATCTTTGGCTATGATTATGAAGGTTGGAAACTAAAATGTCCCTTTTAGTCCAATTTAATATGTATAAACAATAATAGTAGTAATTCAAGACCCAGGGAACATGAGAGGTCTGGCTTCAGCCACTACCATGTGGACTCATGGCAGATCATCACTCTCCAGAACTGAGTTACTTTATGTATATACCTTGTTCTTAGGCCCATTTAATAAAAGTCAGAAGCATTGGAGAAATGTCGTACTGAATCCATCAGGAATGTACACTATAGATCTTCTTCTTTGACCTCCTCCAAGGAAATTGTTATCCTTCACCAGGTTAAATGTGAACTAGAGAAATGGAAATATCCATATTTGGGAGTGGGATGGATTTATTGATCACTGCCTCTGAGTTAACACTAAGTTCTGAGAACATAGATTTACTCTGTGGTCCATCCGTCACAGTGAGGACTTATCTGGATCAGATGGCAAATGGATTTTTGACCTAACCATTGAGTCCATTAACTCTCTCTGTGACTATTGTACCATTCCTGGATTTTTAATCAGAACAGAAATACTTGGCAGCTACCAGAACTCCTGTCTTCCAGATAGAAAAGACAAATGAAACCTCTAGAGCTTTTGGCCCTTATCAAACCAAAAGCAGTAGGTTTTTTTTTTAATGGTAAACTACAGAGACTGGAGCCACATCAAACATTTTCCAGAGGCAGCATGATAATCTGTAAAGCATCTCCATTTTAATTTGCCTCTTTGGCTTATACAGAAGACAAATGAGTCTTGGGGAATGACAGCGAATTTTGTAAGCCTATCCAGGAGTTGATTCAGATTGCAGCTGCTTTTCCAGATATGGTCTCAATGAAGAAATTATCTTATCCTCTAGTACCTGGTGTTGATCCAGTAAATTCTATATTTTCTCTTCCAGTATGAGAGACCATCAGGAGCACTTAATTATAGTTGTCAGGATCAGAAACTTACCTTCACTATGTTGCCTCAAAGTTACAGCAATATTTAGCTGTAACTTTGAATCTTAACTTACCCACGAGGGATCTTATTCATTCAACATCTCTGAGACATTGATTTTTGTCCATACCATTGATTACAAGATGCTGATAACACTTGGGAAGCATATTAGCAGTTATTAAGAAACTGTAATAGGAAATAAACATACCATAACATTCAGGTGTAAAACCTCCTCTAAATGTAAAAACCAACTACTTCAGTAAAGCTTGGGAGTGGGATGGATTCATTGATCCATCAAAATGACTAGGGGCATGTAAGATAGCATCAATGTCAAATTGCTATTGTTTTTGTCTTATGATTCTAAAAAGAGCCCGACATTTAGAGGCTTTCATTAGATTTTGGATAGTATATATACCATATTTTAGGTGTTATTCCGAATAATTCATAGGAACTTAAAATTGCTATCTTAAAATGGGATTCAGAGAAAGAAGAGGATTGCCCAGTTTCTAGAGAAAGCAGCTCTGTCATTTGTCCCCTCAGGTTTAAAGCTTCCATAGAAGATTAAGAGGTTGAATGATCTGTATGATGAAACTGGATAGGAAAATCATGATGTAGAGTTTTGAAGGGAAGTCATGCCCTGTAAGTAAATAACATTATGACTTTTGATTAACTGTCACTAACATACCACCAGATTCTGGTAACAAACAAATCTGTCTGGCTATTATATATCACCTTTTCCCATTGTGGTCTAGATGCTATCTGACTTACCATCATATAAAGTGAGGCATGCCCTGTAGTGGTCTATCATTTTGTGAAGGTATACATGGGATCTGGAGAAAGCAGATCCTGGGGACCAAGAAACATCTTTATTGACAGCTAACTTTCCCAGCCCATCTATTATGTCATTCAAGAGATGTGACATCCAAAGCTTAAAAACAAGGCAAGACTAGAAATGTTCCAACTATTGGTATAGCTAAAAGGTTCAAATGTAGAAGTGATACTAAGGAAGTTGTGTCTGACAGATATGTCTGTGTGTTATAACCTCATTTGCATTTTTTTTTCAGAACATTCCTCTTGCTGCAATTTGGGAAGGATTAGAGGTGGCACATGAGACCCGCAGTGAGTCCCTTGGTCATCCAATGAAAGAGGAGAATGCCGCAGGCACACATGGCTGCCACAGGATAGAGAAAAGAGGGTTGCTTTGCAAATTATTTAGGAGAAATAATGACACAGACTCAGTGATTGCATAAGAGAAATGAGAGGGAGAAAGAGGTAGGTTGGACTTGTGACTTTAGAAAGTCAGTGGATGGTGACAACATTCACTAATATAGAAAACACAACTAGTAGACTAGACTTTGCTGTGAATGAATATGGGGAACAGAGTGATATGTCCAGTAGAATGTTCAAACTGGTATATTTAATAGGCAGTCGAACATACAGAAGCCTGACATGCAAGTCATCAACATACATATGCTCATTAAAACTGTGAGAATGAATGAGGTGGCCAATAAAAGTAAGAGAAGAGGACCCAAGAGAGAATAGGTAGGAGCAAAGGCCAGATGTAACTGCTCTTAGTTCAAATTTATAGACTGATGAATGACTTACACAGATACTTGACTAAGAAAAGTAGAGATGATGGTTGTCTTTTGATTCTAAAAAAAAATCTGAGGCAAAAATGTCCTGGATTAAATATGTCTATCGAGTGCCAATATCATTGAAATCTCTCTTTTACTGCTTTTCCAACATAAGGAGAATTTTTGATGGATTGACGGTAGTTAAAAAATATGTTAAAAGGTACACAAGAGAATCTTAAAACTAAGACTGAGCAGGTTAAAACCAATCAAGAATGCCAAAAGAAATAATGGGAAGTTTTGTATTTGGCATGCATGGCTGTAGAGTAAGCTTGGCAGTATTTCCTCATAAACAACTGCTTTGTCTCACTATTTGGGGCATTTTTATCTTACTCCCTAAAGGATTATCCTGCATGGAAATCAATCTGAAGCTTTCACAGCAGCTGCAGACAACTCTTCCTGAGTGTAATAATGCCAATACATGAACTTCTTATTGAGTCTCCTGCAATATCTGCCTGAATATGCCTTGTCAACATAGAAGGAAGTGTGTTAGGTGTGCTGTTGTGCTGTCCCCGCGACATCAAAATTAGTAGTTCATGTAATAAAACAAGAGAAAAAAATAAAGTGCTGTGGCTATACCTATGTGACTCTTGCTTAAGTTATATTTGTCTTGAATTTGGCAATAATTTGTTATTCTCAAAATAGCTTTCTGTCATTCTGGTACCTGTCTTCTAGTGCTTTATTATGTTTGAATGTCTATATTTAAAAAAGAAATGAAAAAAAAAATTGGATTTCAGAAATACCATTACACAGTTCAGATTTTTTGACTTTTTTTTTGAGGGGGGGTGGAATAACTGCTAATTATTCAATTCAGTAACAATCTCAGTGAGATCAAGATGATTTTCTATATCCTTTAAAATAAGCCTTTACACATGGAAAATATGAAATAATTGTTCCCAAAGCATATAAATTTATTAAAAGTGGGTAGATTTCTAATTACTCACCTATTTTTTTTCTTTTCTTGCCTGATTTTGCCAAAGTATGTTGGCAAAATTCCAACATATTTGTTGACGAGGCGATGCAAAAGTAAGCACGCTCAAATATGGTTAGCAGCTATGATAAATGGTATAGCCCTTCTGAATGGGAAATGGCAAATTGACATTTTAAAAGGAAGTCATTGGTAGGTAAAATTATAAACAATCTCAGCAGGAAGGCCAAAGAAAGAGCTATTCCAAAAACTTAGGTAAGCATAAGAAAGAATAAAGAGTGTGTGTACATGTGTTTTGTAGTGACTTTTTTTTTTTTTAAAAAAAAGAGATACAAGTGTGGGGCTGGGGCTGGGGCTCAGTGGTAGAGTGCTTGCCTAGCATGCACGAGGCACTGGGTTCGATCCTCAGCAGCACATAAATGCCAAATAAAGATATTGTAAAAAATAAATATATATATATTTTAAAAAGGTAGATACAAGTTAAATTTTTGAAAAGAAGAATAAGGACCAAGGCATTTTAACAAAGTGGGAAGTTTGAAGTCTCAAATCCTTGAATATGAACCAGTTCTGACATTTACTAGTTCCTTGATAGTGAGCAAGCTAATTAACTGCTCTAAACCTCAATTTGCTATTCCATAAAGTGGGGATACTATGAACTATTTTGTGAAATTTTTGTAAAACATCACACTTGATATGTAATGTAAATGTGAGCACTGTCCCTTTCCTTCTGATGACTCTTTTCCAAAGAAGGTGAGGGAGATAGGAAGGTAAAGGTGCAGGGAGAAAAAGAAGCTGACCCTAGGAACTGCAGCTGGCAAAATTGGATTCCATTTAATGAAAACTCATGAGCACTTCTCAGTATTTAATATGTAATATTTTTAGCATGTCTCTTAGACTCTGGCCTTTTCAAACCAAATCAGAGCATCCTTTTAGTATTCTTTGAAATATAATTATTCTCCCATTTAGGAAGCCGCCATGTGCCATTTCAGCACAGCAGACACAGAGTCACAGCAAGCTTTCCTCTGAGATTTCAGCATGGTGGAATGGCTTTTTATTTTTATGCTTAAAGGTGTGAAATAACCTTTATAAGAGTCACTGCACTACTGGAAGGCAGGCTACTTTTGAAATAGCTTTAGTTGGACAGATTCCCAGTGATGTTCCCCAAATGTGCTACCAAGAAATCCATACCTAATAAGGCCTTACCATGAAGAGAAAGAATACAAACAGCTGGAAATCATTTCATCCTGAGCTGCTTACCCCAGCTCAGAGCACAGTGCTTTTAAAACAAGGTACATGCTTCCAACCAGAGACTGGAAAGGGATTTTGAATCAGGTCAGTGCTTGCCTTCCCCTCCACCTTATTAAGAAAAGAGAAACAGAATATGGAGGTTACCATTTGTTAACCACTAGTGATGGGGCATCTTGCTGAGGTAAAAGGACATAGCTCCATAACAATTCTTCATCTGCTAAGGCTGCCGTGATTCTATGGGCTATTTCAGTTTCCTGTACATTTCCTATTTCAGAATGCCCTTTTCTTCTAGCATATATATAATTAGGCCCACAACTCTTAAATATGCACAGTAGATCTCTGAACACATATATTTTTTGAAGGGAACTGCCTGAAAGGGTCTATCCCTCAAATCTTTAATGTCATATTAATGCACACATTATCATGTTGTATGCCTAGGGCTCTCTGTTGGTTACACAGTACAATTCCATGTTTCTGAAAAAAACATGGTGGGAAGACCCCTGCATTAGAACCATCATAGTACTTATTAAAATGCAAATTCATAGACTCCACCCCAGTTACTTGCATATAATCCCACTTCCAAAAGATGAAACCATGCAACCAATGCTTGGAGAAGCTCCCTCTTTAAATTAAGTTAGAGTTCTTCTGAGTGTACTCAGCAACTTCAGTGGACCTCCAGAGGACAGGATGGAAATACCAGGGGTAGTTAGGAATGCTCTCTCAGTACTAGCTGTCATGAAATGTGTATGCATGTGGAGGCTCATGTATTATTTAGGACAGTCTGATCACCAGGAACATCCTTAACATTAATCCAAAATGCTGCTTTGACTTATGTCAAAAACCTCATGGGTATAAAAGGAATAATGTGCATGTCAATGCCAATTTTCCATTGCCTTTTTTCCACTGATGGCATTAATATGGCAAAGGGGACCCAGCGTTCCACAAGAAGCAAATAAATGAGATTCTAATTATAACTTTTCTTGATAGACTGATTATACATAGATTCTGTTGGCCATTCATGTGTAACAGTCAGGAATGAGTAAATCTTCATGCCTAGCTTTCCCTTAATTCCTATTAAAGACTGCCATTGGAGAATTGCTAGCAAATTAGGGGTTTGGTACTGCAGATTTCATATCTATTTGCTCAAGCAGTAAGAAAGGCCGCTTAGTGAGGTAGGCGTAGTGGCTGCAGTTTTAGTTTTCTCACAAATATTTTAGATCTGTGCTGCATAATAGAGCAGACACTAACCACATAAGGGTATTTAAATTTAAATTCATTAAACTTAGATAAGAAGAATTCAGCTCCTCAGCAGCACAGACACATTTCATGTTCTGTAGCCACGTGTGGATAGTGGCTGCTGTTGTGGAGGGCCCAGACAAAACATCTCCATCTTCACAGCAAATAATTTGAAGTAGCTCTGTGTTCAAATGATTTTCTAAGTCAATATGATTTAGGGATATAATCAGAAAATACAATTGGGCTTGGATTTATTTATTGTTTGTTTAATGAATCAACAACAACAGGGTAAGAGTGAGTTTGAAGCTAGTGCATTCAGTGTTAGCCACCCCCCCACACACACACACACTGGGAGTAGGAAAGCAGAGGGAATTACTTAATTCTAAAGAACTGATTAATATCAAATATGTAAACAGAGTGTTAAGAAGTATTGTAGGGATCTCTCCATTCGTGTGTGTGTGTGTGTGTGTGTGTGTACATCATATCATACAACTAAGAACAGTCGGATATTAAAAATTTATGTAACTTTGAGGTCTCAGAATGTAATAGTAAAAAATAAATTTTTAAATTTTTGGTCACTTTTACTTCACAATCTTTTCTTCTATTGTTCCCCTGTGAAAATTCTGCTTTCTGTTCTTCCAACGCATTTATTTATTTATTTATCCTTACTTAGGCTCCTTTATCCTCTTAGCATTTATATCATTGAAGTCTATTTTCTCTTTCTGTAATACTTGATAAATTTTCTCATTTAAAATAATGGAAAATAGACTTCTGATACACTTTCTGCCAGAATATCTAATTTTCAGACATAGAGAGATCCTTTAAATCTCAACATATAGAGATCTATGCTCTTATGCCTTTATATAAATGTTTGTTTAATGCTGCAGTCCGGCTGCAGCAGAATAACCNCTTTTTGTGAAGAAGCCCATACAGATATTATGGTTTAGTTAAGAAGCACATCCCAAAAACTCCTGTGTTGATAATGCACCTGTTCAGAGGTGAAATGATTGGATTGTGAGAGCTATAAGCTAATCAGTCCATTCTAGTATGAATGGACTGGGTTATAATTGTAGGCAGGTGGGGTGTGACGAACAACTTGTGTACGTTGATACAGCAGGAGTGGGAGCCGTTTATTGCAGGACAGGAGCAGTATTTATACATTGCACACAGCTTATCTAATTAGCATAAACTAGATACATCAGTCAACCAATAAGGAATCTCTACACTTAATGGCTCGCTTTTGTTACTTCTCAAACCACTCCCTCTGGCATTTTGCCAGGCACCATCCAGACTTGTTTATGAACTCTAACATTCCCCTGGCAAAATGCCAGGTGTTATTTTGACTTGTTTACAAACTCTAACAGTTTAAAACTTACTGTCATCACCTCAAACATAATTCTTTTTGTGAAGAAGCCCATACAGATATTATGGTTTAGTTAAGAAGCACATCCCAAAAACTCCTGTGTTGATAATGCACCTGTTCAGAGGTGAAATGATTGGATTGTGAGAGCTATAAGCTAATCAGTCCATTCTAGTATGAATGGACTGGGTTATAATTGTAGGCAGGTGGGGTGTGACTAAAGAAGGTGAGTCACCAGGGGCACACCCTGGAATGGTTTATCATCCTTGTGGCCTCTTTCCCCTTCTCCCTCAGATGCTTCCTGGCTGCCATGAATGGATCAGTGCTCTTTCACCACACCCTTCCACCATGATATTATTTATGCCTCATGTAGGGCCCAGAACAACAGACTCAGCTGATCATGAACTAAAACTCTGGAAGCATTAGCTAAAATAAACATGTCCTCTCTAAGTTGTTCTTGTTGGGTATTTTGACCATGGCCATGAAAAGACGATGAATACACTAGGAAATAGAGAAGTAGACAGCTGATTTGAGTATCTGATTGTGTTCTAGAATGTATGATTCAAAAGGTATTGTGGGAGCATAGATTCTGGAGAAGCCAGAGCAGCTTCCCTACAGAAATGATGTCTGAGTTTTGATGGGGAAAGGAATTCCAGAGAGAAAGGGGGGCATGGTGCTGGCATCATAAGCAAATGAATGGTGCATGAAAGAGAATAGCAGAATCACTGGTATCTAGGCAGAAGTCAACAGTGATGAAGCCTGAGCAATGAGCACCCAACAAAACAGAACAACTTATGAGTCTAGCCACAGAGTTATTTACCCTAGGATATCTCCATTTAAGATAAAAAAAATTCTGAAAATTTGATGTTCTGGGAAGAAAGTACATCAGGAGTCTATTTTCCATGTTTTAAATGTGAAAATTTATCAGATATCACAATCAACCACAAACATATACACAATTCCTTCAAACATTTACAGTCCTATGTAAATTTAGCATCTTGGAATTTAAAATGCTTTCAATATCACTTCCTCATCACCAATGAATATGGTCTCAAACAAAACACCGTTTTCCCAGTACTTTACATGATTCAGATACTCTACCACTGGTTTTTGGAGTGTAACTCAACACCTGTTCTACACCTAGTTTTGTAAAAAAAAAAAAAATGTTGCCTTGACTTCTAAGAATATAATTATAAATATTGTCTATAAAAGTTCAAGTGGGAAAGCACTATTTTAAAGCTACATATATACTATGAAGTTTAGATATTAAAAAGCAAAAGACTTTCTTATCGTCATGGGAGATGTTCCCTGGAACATCTCTTGCACATTACAAATGAATTCAAGTGCACATTAGTTTATCTGTCATCCAGCTCCCTTCAGTTACACCTCTTCTTTTCACACTCAAGTAACCACTATCTTGATACTTGGTAATTTTATCAAATGCTTACTAATGCCTAAATTAATATGTGGTTTACTTTTATGCTATTGGGCCACTATATAAATGAAAACCTATGATTATTATCATGCCACATTGAGAAACATCAAGGTGAGAAGTCAGTTTAGGGTACATCACTTTTTCACCATTGTATAAATCTGCACATTATATTTATTTCAAAAAGGATATTTTTTCCATTCTTTTGATAAGGTTTGATGAGGTTTTTGATAAGGTTTCTTTCTCTTTTTTACTTGAAATCATGTTGCTAAAAACACTTGTATCCATTCTCCTGAGGCCAATGTGTGAGATTTTCAATTATGGTTACAAATATAATGGCTGACTTCACCAGAAAATAATGCATTTATGTTTCTGTGATTGTGGCACTTTGTACTTTCAGAAGCTGTATATAAGAATTTCTGTTACTTCACATCCTCACTAACTAGGTTTAGACCAACTTTTGACTTCTGCCAAGTTTGTATTGCAGATGGTATATAATTTTAGATTTTGATTTCTTTTCATGATTATTAATGAGCTTGAATAACTTTTCATATTTATTAGCCATAGAAGATTCTAGTGAGATATTCTTGTATGTGTTGCTTACATATTTTTTTTTCCATATTGGGGAAAGATTCTTAGGACTTTTTGTCAAATTCATTTATTTTCAGCAAATTTGATTAGCTATATCTAACAGAAATTTGAGGCTAAGTTTCTAAATATCAGCTTAATTACTTAGAAATGGCACAAATCTTAATATGCAACATTTTAATCATTAACTTCTAATACGCTAAAATAGCCTTTGTTATGCTCGTTGACTTTGAGGTTTCTTTAGGTGTACATATGACTGATTAATTTTTTTCTGATTTTGTCAGAATTGTATGTCTCCATAAACAATCTATCCCTTAGTATCTTACCGTTGGTTTCGATTTTGTGTCTTTGTTGAAGGCATTATATTTTCAAGACAGACAACATCTCTTTGGATTCCAGTTCTGTCATCATTATGACCGTGAATAAGTTATTTCACTTCTCTGGCACTTAGTTTCTTCATTTTAAATTGGGGATAATGATATTGTCTGTCCTAGTGTAGTGGTGAGGACTAAATGAAAAACTGGAAAAGCCCATACAACACTGCCTGGACCAGTCCAGGCATTGAATGAGTGTTGGCTATTGTGGTGTAGAGGAAGAGGAGGATGCTGTGTGGAAAATATCGCCCTCTAGAGGCTTGAGTTGGCCTTTTTTAATGGAGTTCCTTGATTAATAGTTCTAAATGTAGTTTCAATTATCAGTCTTTTTCCTTTGACATATGAAGATCTGAGTCTTGTTGATTCCTTACTAAAAGGGTGTAAAGGTACCTCATTAATTTTTTTCCTAAATGATTTTCATTTTACCTGTCCATTAAAGTTTTACCTAAAATGGATGTTTGTGTATGATATGATGGAAGGATCCAATTTACTGCCTTTTCAATGGCTACTTGAAATGTTTCAGCATCATTTATAGAAATTTCTCCTCTGAAAGGCAAGTCTGTCATTTGTCTCTTTTTAAATCTAAGCACATGAGTATGTCTTGTTAAATTTGGAATAAATTGGCCTATACTAGCTTCCATACTTGAATGATGAGTTGACCCAAAGAAGCCTCTGTAGGTAGCAAACTACAACCTACTTTGGTATACCAGTAGGTTGTACTCTAACCTCAGCCTTTGCTCCCCTAGCTAAGTAACTGAGCCTCAGCCAATCAGGACAGCTGACCCTTCAGCCAATCCAGATGCTAATTAGGCAAAGGCTAGAGTACAACAGTCAGGTAATCTTTGTCATTTCCTGTCTTTCTGGTTATAAAAGTAGTTCACTATATTCTAAGATGGGACATTCTGAACCAGCTTTGGTTTGGAATGCTGTGTGGTTCTAAAACCTTCTTCTTCCTTCAGTGAACTTTTAAATGAAACTAATCTTAGAATTTTATTGCCAGTTTCTGTTTTTTCTACCCTGACTCATTAGGTGTTTGTGTTTCTGCACCATACTGTTTTACTACTTACTCTTTTACTTCGTTGTTGTGTTGTTTATTATGCTAGAGAATGTATCTTAATAGTCGTTCTAACCATCTCGTTTATTTTATTCAATAGTGTCTTGGCTATTTGGGGTTAAATTGTGAAGATTTGGTATCTTCATATACTATTTTACATAATATCCTTATTATGTAGTATTTTAACATATTTTACAAATCTCATAATTATATGTGATTGTAATCAAAATTATTTAAAATAATGTTTGAAGTTCAGTTTTCTTCTCTAAGAAGCTTGCATTTCCACTTCACCCTTTTGCCTTAATCTTTGGATCAAATTTTGTGATTTCTCTCCATAAAGATCATAAGTATATTTTGTAATATTTCTTTTTAGGCACAAAATAAATGTTTTTGTAAATAATATCATTATGAAATTATAATTCTAATGCTTTCTTCATGGTAAACAGAAAAATGATAAATTTTTAATTTTGTATCTCATATCCAACAACATTATTACATCTTTTAATATGATACCTCCTATGTGGAGTTTTTAGGATTTTATATATGGACAATTATTAAGTCAGTTGGTTTCCAGTACTTCTGCATTATTTATTCATTTTTATTGCCTTTTTTCGTCTTTGTTTTTCTGATTACAAATTTGAATACAACATTAAACAGGATGATAGTAAGCATTTTTATTGCAACTGATACTTAAAACTGATTATGTTTTGATATTTTTAAAATTTTTTATTATAAATGTGATTGATGCTCACTGAAGATTGGTTAAAATGCTTTTAATTGTGAAAAATTTAATTTTTTAAAATATTTCTCTGTGCATCTAGAAAACCATTTTTTTAATTTTAATAAGTTCCTTCATTCAGAATATCGATAGATTTTTCTAATATTGAACTAAACAAATTCTTGGAAAAAGCATAACTTGATTTATATACATATTTTTAAGGCATGGCTTAAATTACCTTATAATTTAATTTTGGGGTTGACTTTTTTTGAATTTTTATACTCTCCTTACCTACATTTTCAATGTTACTAACATGAATTTTATTTATAATATAATCTTAGTAGCTTATTGGGAAAAAGAAAAAAAAAAAACTCTGTAGCATCAATAGTCCTATTGCCTTGTCAATAAAAATTCTCCAGAAAATAACCTGATAAAAAGGGAGGCTTAAAAAAAAAGTTTGCAAACCTGAGAGATGTAGCCCTTGTTAAAAACAAAACTGCACTCTGAGGATGCAAAGAGAAGGGCTGGCTGTGTAGGGAAATCTCCCACCCATGCTCCCACTTCAGTCCATTATACAAATGAAGGATACAGAATGTGTTCAGTCTGATGGTTGATTACAAGTCACAGCTCACTGGCCAGGTCCTATAAGCAAAATGGAACTTTCTGGAGGCTGTTACCTTGGCAGTTAAAACAAGAACACACCTCAGCAAGGGCCACAGATGTTCATTTCATGGTTTTTCCAGGAACACACTATGTGTGTGACTCCCCAGTTAGCAAATGGTTACCAGATTCCATTTTGAATTTAGGCCTGGTGTTTCAGTTAGGTGTGTGTGTGTGTGTGTGTGTGTGTGTGTGTGTTAGTGCATTATAGTTATACATAATATTTAGGTTCATTTTGACATATTCATAAATGCATGTAAGTTTTCTCCATTTCAGTTTCCCTGTATTCTCTTAGGATGGATGTTTAGTTACCCACTACTAGGATTATGTATTTTCCCAAATCCTAGCATTTGAAATTCATTTTATTCAGTGGTTTACTTTTTTTTCTTTAACTCTACAATTCTGTTTAATTCTCAATGGGATTTTTAAGTCTTTGATCTAAGAATATGATATAGTTTTTCTTTTATTTATACCTTCTTTAATCTTTATAGAACATTTTGACATTTTCTGTAAATAAGTCTTACATATTTTAATTTCCAAATATATTAAAATTGATGTTTTTAAAATAGAATTATTAAAATTATAATTTCTAAATATTTCTTATGAGTACAAAAATTCCACTGATTGCTATATATTGACCTTGTCAGTTGGATCTTACTAACCTCTCTTTGCAATTTTGGTAATATTCTTGTAGCTTCTTTGGACTATTTTATAAAAACAATCATGTTGTCTGCAAATCAATGAAAAATTCTTTTCCAATCTGCATATTTTTTTTCCTTACACTGGGCAAAAGCTATAGTAAAATACTGAATGGGATTGTTGAGAGTGTTTGGGTCTTTAATCTATTTGGAGTTGATTTTAATATATGGTGTGAGATATATAATGAATCCATTTCATTCTTTCAGAGTTGTATAACCAGTTTTTCCAATGCCATGTATTGCCATCTTTTGACCATTATATACTCTTGGCACCTTTGTTAAAAAAAAAAAATCAATTGACTATACATGTATGGGTTCAGTTCTGGGCTCTCTGTTCTGTTCCGTTGATTGGTATGTCTATTTTTATATGAGTGCTATGCTATTTTAATTACCATCCTATTGAGGTGTAGTTTGAAATCAGATAATCTGGTAGCTTCAGCTTTGTCCTCTTTGCTCATGATTGGCTCGACTCCTTTTTTCTGTATGTGATATCATATAAATTCTAGGATTTTTTCTTTCTATATCTATGAAAAAGGAAATTGAATTTTAATAGGAATTGCATTCAATCTGTAGGTCACTTTGGGTAGTCTGAGCAATTTAATAATATTAAGTCTTTAATCTGTGAATGAGCAATCTTCTCCATTTATGTTGGCTTTAATTCTTTCATTAATATTTTATACTTTTCAGATCTTTGCCACTTGATTAAATGTATTCCCATGTATTTTATTTTATTTGTAAATAGGATTTTTTTTCCAGGAAGACAAACACTACTTATTTCTCATTCTGCAACCTTACTGAATTTATCAGTTCCAAAAAGGCTTTTCTTCTTTTTTTTTTTTTTTGAAGGACTCTTTAGGGTTTTCTATGTATGAGATTGTTTCATCAGCAAAAAGCACCTGTTTCACTTCTTCTTGTCTACTACACCCCAAGGAAATAGAAGGAAAAACTCAGCTCAATGTTAGCAGAATGAAAGACATAATAAAAATACAGCAGAAATAACTGGAATAGAGATTAGAAAATAATATAAAACAACAACAAAACTAAGAGATGCTTTTTTAAAAGAATAAAGTTGACCAAACTTTAGCAAGACTAACAAATAATAAGATAAGACTCAAATAAAAAACAGAAATGGAAGAAAGATATTGCAACTGACACCAAAGAAATGCACAGAATCACAAGGGAATATAATGAACAATTATATGTCAAAAAATTAAATAACCTAGAAGAAATGGATAAATTTCTAGACACAAGCAACCTACCAAGACTGAATCAAGAAGAAATAGAAAATCTGAACAGACCAATAGTGAGCAAAGAGATTGAATCAGTGTTAAAAAATTCTTCCATGAAGAAAAATTCCAGGACATAATGGCTTAGCTACTTACTCTTTGCTACTGCATACTACCAAACATTTAAATAAGAACCAAAACCCAATACTAACTCCCCACTAACTTTTCTAAAAAGGCAATGATTTTTTATTATTATTATTATTATTATTATTATTATTATTATTATTATTTTCAAGGCCAGAATACCCTAGTATTGAAGCCAGACAAAACATCATAAAAAAACTACAGGCCAAAAATCTTTAATGAATATAGATGTATAAATCTTCAAGAAAATACTAGCAAACAAATTTCAATGATACATTTAAAAGAAACATTTACCATTATCAAATAGGACTTACTCCTAGGATGTGCGGATTTTTCAACATTTGCAAATCAATAAATGTTATACACCAGATTAACAGAATGAAGGACAAAAATCATGTGATAATCTCAGTAGATTCAGAAAAAGCACTAGACAAAATCCAACATCTTTTCATAATAAAAACACTCAAAAATCAGGTACAGAAGTAAGGTACTTCGATACAATAAATACCATATGCAATAAGCTTACAGCTTACATTGTGCTCAGGGGTGAAAAATTGGGATCTTGCCTCTAAGATCTGGAACAATACCCACTCTCACTTGTTCTGTTCAGCATAGTATTGGAAGTCCTTTCCTACTTACCTTTTGAATATCTACAAGATCTATAATTGCATCTATTATTTCATACTGATATTAGTAATGAATTTTGTATTTTATACCAGATCACATATTGATATTCTTTCTACTGTATGTTACTAGAGCATCAATGAAACAAGGGTTTCTGTTCTGTTTCTTTTAGCAATATATTCCTATTAAAATCTGGTGAGAACCATATGTAATTATTTTTAGGGTGGGTATTAGCTATTTACCCAAGGGTACTTAACTACTGAATCACCTCCCCAGCCTTTTTCATATTTTATTTAGAGACAGAGTCTCACTAAGTTGCTTAGGGCCTCACTAAATTGCTGAAGCTGGCCTTGAACTTACAAGCCTCCTGCCTCAGCATCCTGAGCTGCTGGGATTATAGGCATGCACCACTGTGCCTGGCTACACTAAAGACTGAACCCAGGAATGCTTAATAACTGAGCCACATCCCTACCCTTTTTAAATTTTTTTCTTGCACAGTTACTTAGGTCAGTTGTTGAGGTTGCTTTTGAATTTATGATCCTCCTGCCTACAGGAGGGCTACAGACATGTAGCACCATTCCCAGCTGCAAGCTAATATTTTTAAGAACTTAGTGAAGGGGCTGGGGTTGTAGCTTGTGTTAGAGCACTTGCATAGTGTGTGTGAGGTACTGGGTTTGATCCTCAGCACCACATAAAAATAAATAAAATAAAAGGTATTATGTCCATCTACAACTAAAAAACATTATTTTAAAAAGGGCTTAGTGAAAAAATACATAGCATTATAAAAGCAAATGAATTCATAGTATATTAATTTATTTACATCTATACTAACATATTAACAAAGCTCTAATTATTAGAGTCTAAAAGTTCAATAGTTCTGATAATGAGTAGCATAAAAATATATTAAAATAACTGCAACAAAATTGAATATAAAAATAGAAGTCATGTTTAATGGTGAAACATACTGGCAAAATTATAGCATTTTATTCCCTACATGAATAATTGAATAAAATGTTGGACTTCATTTGGAGCTTAAGAAAAATAAGGTAATTTCCCCATGCTTGTCTCAGACTCCCTGATTTCTATGCATGGCTATTCACAAGGCTGTGTCTATAAGTATTTCTGAAAGGGGCAGAAGTTAGTTCTTCTTGCTCTTTCTAGCCTTTTAAATACTGTATTATATTTTTCTTTTATTTTTCTCTGCTATATTCTGGATAATTTTTCATATTTAGTTTGCAATTCACTAACTCTTCTTTTAGCTGGGAGTAATCACACATGCTAAGTTTTTATTACTCTCATTTTCTGAAAGTCTAGCTTATTCTTTCCTAATCTATCTAGTCCCTTTTTCAATAATCTCTTCCCAATTATTCATGTTTCCTTCTCTAACTTTTTTTTTACATATTTTCCTTATTTTATATTCTCATAATTTGAGAATTTGACCTTTATGTTTTATTGTTTTCTTTTTTTACCTTGTTTTTTTTAAAACAACTTTTTCTGAAACCTTACCTATAGAACTGAGTTTTTATGTGTGTTCTTTTAAAGAGGATTGGTATTGGTTCCCCCATGAACCATAGTATTGCTGATCTGAGACCACTATAAATTAAACAAGGGGGATGTTTTGGAATACACATTCTCTGCAAATAATATTTCATTTCCTTGTTACATCTTGTTTTTGATTAAAAATTCACAGGAAAGACATTTTATTTTCATTCAAACATAGTAAATTAAAAGACAAGCATTTGTTACCATATCCCTTTGTGGTACAAGTTCTTTGTTTTCCTAGTCTTACCTTTATTTAAGTTTATTTATTTATTTATAAAAGGGCTCTTGCTATGTTGCCTAGACTGGCCTTGAACTTTTGATCCTCCTGCCTCAGCATCCTGAGTGGCTGGGGACTATCAGTGTGTGCCACTATACCTACCTCTTATATATTTTTTAAATTGACAGATATAATTGTATTAACTATGTATACTTTCTAATTTGTTTGGTCATTGGAGAATTTTTTTGGTTCTTCTCATCTCTGCATTTAAAATATTGTTTAAAATTTTTTAACTTTTTATATTTAATATTTGTACATATTTATGTGGTACAGTATTATTCAATATATGTATACATGTGAAATCATCATATCAGGCTAATTATCATCTCCTCAAACATTTATCATTTCTATGTATTGAGAAAGTAAAAAATCATCTAGTTATTTAATAGATATTATATATTGTTATAGATTATAGTTACCATATTGTGCTATAGGTGATTAGAATTAGTTTCTCCTATATAACTGCATTAAGATAGGTAGGATATTTGGGAAGGCCCAAGAAAACTTCTCTTGTGTATATAGACTGGTTAGAATTAGAACAGAAAATCACATCCTCTACTATTCATTTATTACTAACTTAATGTGGCAGGTTAAAAAGATATTAATTCATATTTCCATATGCTAACTCAGGAAGTTGGGTTACTATTCCCAGAGAGTGTAAGAAGGTTGAAAGACTAAGGATGGGACAGACTGCATTCAAGCTATGAGAAATTTATGCGTAGAAATGCTTACCAAAACATGTTCCTAATTTGGTTTCTCCATTTGCTATTTCTGTTACTCACTCCATTGAGTCAAAGAATGAGTAAATCATGAATGAATTCCCCAAATCAGTGAATACTAACACTAATACATTTGATATTTTCCTGATAAGGAAATACAACAATCCCTTCTTACCTAGAGGGGATGCATTCCAAGATCACCCAGTGGAAGCCTGCAATCACAGATGATACAGAAACCTACATATACAGTTTTTTTTCCTATACATATAGATTTATGATAAAATTTAATCTGTCAATTGGGCACAGTAAGAGATTAATGATAACTAATACAATGAAACAATTATAATTCTGTAATAAAAGTTTTGTGAATGTGGACTCTTTTGAGCGAGTAAAGATAAATATTAATATCTTTATTTTACAATAGACTACAGGTTACTGAAACTATGGAAAGGAAAACTGCAGATATGAACAGACAGCCGTAATCATTATCTGAAGGATCAACTATCCCCCAGCTAAATAAAATGAAAAACAAATTAGAGAAGAAAAATTCTAGTTTGATTCCCACTTTTATTCTACTGTGATTTAATTCAGTTTTTTCCCTTCCCATGAAAACTTTGTAATTAAAAAACAATTTCAAGTCCACTTTTTCTCTACTAAGTTCTAATGGATAATTTAAAAATCTGCTTGCAGTTGCTTCAGGAAGTAAAAATCTCAGACACTCTGTGTGCTGATTAACATAAAGAAATCTATAAAGTTTAATTAGGAAAAAAAATGAACAATAAAGTTTTATTCACCCTGCTAAATTTTAGAGGGTAACGTACTGCTTTATTTTCCATAGCTTTATTTCTTTGCAATCCTAAAAAGGCCTTGAACATTTTCATCAGAGAAACATGTTTTGACATTGTGTGTGTTAAGTTGTAGAAAGCAGAAAAAAAAGCATTATATTCATTGTTTTTACTCATTATTAGATGCTTAGTATTAAGCAATTGTTCTCTCTATTATTTAACATTTTATCATGCCCAGCCTAATATTTGAATTTACTTTTTTCCCCCTGTATTTAGGTGTCATCTCTTGAACTAGAATAAATCTTGATGGAGAGAATCCAATTCACTTAAGGTTCTTTCAGTAACTTTCAGGGTAGTAGGCCTGTCTAAGCAGAATTATTTGAAAAAATCATCAAGTGGAGACAAATAAAATTCTTCTTCTGTTAACCAGTGTATATGAACGTTCCAACAGAAATTTCTTAGTGCTACAGCTTTAATGTGTCTTGGTATTTTATCAGAATGTTTATATATATATATTATATATATCCCTCTCTTGTCTCAAGTAATACTATCTTCCAAGTTATCAAAAGCTCTGATAGGTTAGAAAAAATACCCTTCGATTCACTTGACCATTTAGGAAGCTAAGAATTAAAGAAATTAAATATATTAACATGTATTAGGAAATGAAACCAGTAGGAAGAGAACGAAAAGAAATGAGATGTTACCCATGATTATGGAGACTAAGAAGTTCCACCATCTGCTGCCTTGCAATCCAGAGGACCAGGAAAGGCAGTGGTATAATTTAGTCCAAGTCTGGGGGCCCAAGATCCAGGGGAGCCCATGGTATAAGTTCCAGTCCAAAGTCCAGAGAAAATTAGATGTCTCAGCTCAAACAGGAAAGAAGCAAAAAGAGTAATTTCCTCATTTCTTTACTTGTACTTAGGTCTCAATGCGTTGGATGATGCCTGTCCACACTGATGAGGGCAGTTCACCATACTTCTGTGTACTGATTCAAATGAGAATCTTATCTAGAAATCCCTCTGGACCACAACAAGAAATAATATCTAATCTGGGAACCCCATGGCTGGTTAAGTTGCCTGAAGCCATCTACTTGCCTAGAAAATTAGTACAGATTTAGAAATAAGAACACAGAGTTTCTAGTTCTGAAATGGTATTTCAGACCACTTCTGTTACAACACAGATTTCTGAAACACATTTAGGAACTGGCTGAAACACAGAAGTATGTTCCAGCTCCTGGATAATTGGGAATGGGTTTGATTTTATAGTAGCTGTATTCCAAATTGCCTAAAGATTAAATATAATGTAATATCTTCTTAAGTGATAATGTTTAAGTTCTTCTCATCTTAACAATATTAGACTTTTTATTGAGAAAACAATGGTGGCAATTAAAACAAGGTGACCTCAAAGATAGTTGCACAGTAAGTAGAGACGTTTATTTCTAAAAGCAATGTAAACATACATTCTTCACCCCATCTGGGCAAGAAACTGGATCCTGTAAAAAAGCTTAATAAAAACTTTCTTTGGGATGGTCAGAAGAACCTAATTGAGTAGGTGGTTTTTGAGTAGGGCCCTCAGGGGTGAGCTTGATTTTTCTAGCTAGAAAAATGGATAGTGGGAGCAATGGAAAAATCATAAAGAGCATAATGTGCTTGATAAATATTTAAATTGTTTCCTATTCATCCCATAAATATACAATGACACACATCTTCTTACATGAACCCTTATGGATCTGTGGGATAATTTCTTTGATAGTCACAGAGAATACATATATTTAACTAAGTGCAAGGTAGTATCTTGTTTGATGTGTGTCTACATTTTATGAGAATTCTGAACAGTACCAGATAACTTTCTTTTGCTCAATATTATTGCATTAGAGAATTTCTACTTCTCATCAGGTATATTTTATTTCCAGTGACTCTAAAATTCATATTAAACTCTAAATCCAAAAAAGCATTATGAACAAAGATGTGAGATACAGCTCTAAACATTTCATACAATTAGTACTCAGAGATGACTAGGTCATTGTAAGAGTATCCATTCATTCACTGTTTATGAAATTACAAATTGATATTTTCAAAGTAAAATGACAAAGAATACAAAGAACTTTGATTATTTTCATACTGTCAGCATTTCCCTTCTTATGCATTAATTTTAATAACAATTCTATAAAAGGGAAAAAAGTCTGAAATGATTGACAGTATTGCAACTTAATGGTTGAAAATATTAGGGAAAATCTAAATGTATGACAAATATTAATAAAATAATTGTATATTAATATAAATAAACAGATCTATCAACAATGACTCTCAAAGTATTTGAGGACATGTACCTATTTGTGACACAGAAAAAAACTGGAGATAGGAACAAGCATGTATATAGTAAAATATTGAACTCAGTGGTCACATTACCTAGAAGTAGCATTCACTGAATCTTTCAGCCATACTTAGGGCAGGCACTTTCAATTCTCCTGGGTTTATTTCCTCCCACCTGCCATGTACCACAATGTCACATCTAGTTAGTGACACTCTAATCTCTTTTTTGTTTTCCAGTATGCAGTTTCTAACTGTAAAATACACCAAATAAGCTTTTATTTTTACAGGTATGTGATATTCTCTTTGCTTGAAATCAGAGCACCACTTCTTTCAACAAATGGATTATCTGCCCCAAAGAAAATGTTGTCACCTAGCACAGAGAAAGGCAAGCCCCGAATGTTTAATATGACTCTGATACTCTGTGTAGCAGTGTATGAGCCCTGGCTGTGACATCAGCCTTCCAGAGAGACTATGTATTTGCTACTGCTTGGTTAGCTCAGAACACTGCTGTGACCGCATAGCATGACTATCTCAGCCTCCCAGCTGATGGCTTGCCTGACTCCACAACCAACAGAAGGGCAGGGCCAATGTGATCATCTGGGTGTGAGGTCAGAGCAGGGAGTACTTAAGAATCCCTAAGTACGTGACCGGGCAAGTTGTTTTGAAGCTTTCCTTTCCCCTTCCTCTTCAAAATCACTTGAACTGATCACAACCAGCCCAGGATGAGAGTGCTGTGTTGATTGTAGGCATTACCCCCAGGAGCACAGTATTGTCATCAGAGTTCCCTCTCTCACTGAAAGGAGAAATATCAAGCCTGGAACAAATTCTCAGCACTCAACGAGTCAATCAGGAAACCCCATGGGGAAAAGGATTTTTTCCCTTTTGGTTGAAAGTAGGTGATGCCCTGAATTTCTCTCCGTAAAAGAAAAAGGAAGAACAGATCAAAAGGAAAAGGTTTCTGAGGGTGACATCATCTTCAACATGGAGGGAGGAAGTATAACTTGCAGGTACCCCAAGCAGTGATTCAGAAGCAAGCACAGCTAAAAGCTGGCCAGCACTTTCCCTGGAGGAACTTGGGTTTTTTTTTTCCCCCTTGACTTCATTTCATTTTAATCTTTGACCCACTCTTTTTGTGAGCTCAAGAATCTAATAGCAATCAAGCATTTTAAGAAATCTCTTGTTTTCTAAAATGAAAGTTTTAGGTGGAAAGAGAATGAATCAACCATGTTCACCTCAATCTGTCAGGTGCTTAAAAATGGTCTGGCTTGTATACAATAGGTTCTTAATATTTGTTGAATGAATGGGTTTGTTATTAGCTGCATCCACCCACAATTCTGTGTGAACCATTTTGCCTTAATAATAATTAGCCAAGGCTTGAAGCAAGAGTGAAAAAAAAAAAAAAGAGGGAGAAACCCTATCTTTCCTCTCACTCATGATGATTTGAGGCAAAAGACTGAGAAAAAAAGTGTGTGTGTGTGGTGGAGGTGGGGGGGGCAGACAGAAGAGAAATTGGTGAGTAGAAAGAGGCGAGATATAGGAAATGACCATGAAAAAGGAGCACATCCCCTCTTTAGTTAGACTAGAAATAAACCCTGAAGAGATGAATCATCTCCTCCCCATTCTTAGATTTATATTCTGGAAAAACACCTGGCCAGATTAACGGGGTGTGGGGGTTAAACGGGAAGGCGAGAGAGTTTTTTCCATGACAACACTATCTGAAGTTCTTCTGTAGTCCTAAACTCACCATAGGTGGAGTCTTAATATTCTCACCTGCATGCGGAGAGCCTCAGTTCTTGTGTTGCTATTTGGTGGCAGTTTTAGTTTATCAGATTCTAAACACATGTCCATTTTACCAAGGGCTTAAATCAGGTTCTGTTGATGTTAGTGAAATTTGGACATGGCTTCCTAGTACTGAACCCAAATACAAGATATAAATGTTCTCTTTGCAGGCATTTTTTATTTTTTTAAGAGAAGGTTTTCTCTTTTATCTGTCTCTTGCCCCATCCCTGTGCCAGATTTAATTAAACTATTGCATCAATATTTTGTATCCCTGCCAAGAAGCCCTAAGGCCAGTGGCAACATTTTTAATAAATCAAAAGGATCAAATCAAATAAATAAATGATTTGGGTGGCAAAGGGCAGAAAAATCCCAGATGAAAGGTTCTTGGCTCAGCTCAAACTGAAAACTGCATCATCAGCGGATTTCAGAAGATTTTCAGGTTATGAGACAAGGTTTTTACATTGCACTAATTATGGCTAGAGTTTGAGAAACAAAACTGAATTTAAAAAAAAGCAAAAAATGGTGATGGTACGGTACGTTGGCCACAGCTATCACCCTTGAAAGCCTCATTTCTCATAACAAAATGCCTGAAAAGCAGTTTTGGTGGGTTTTCAGAATAGGCAATTTAAAGTGTTCTCTCTCTTCTCTTCTCTCCCCTCTTCTGTCCCTTTCTGTTTCTGCCTCTGGGGGAAAAGGTGGTTTTCTTTGTGGGCAGAGGTGATTTGATGGCTTTTGATTCTTCTAAATGCATCTGTGCGTCCTTGAGCCATTTCTTAATTGTCATCAGTTTTTAGTGTATGGCACACTCACACCATTGTTTAGGGACTGCAAACACTCATTCCAACACTTGTTCCCCATGATTGTTAACTCTCCAGTATGGATACGCTTTTACAAGTATAAAGCAGCGCAGCAGCTTCATTTATTGCTTCTCAAGTATTGCCTGGTTTAAAAAACTTTTACCATCTGTTCTGGCTTAATATAAAGCTGAATTATGAGGATAAGCTTTTACTTTTGCTTCTGTTACTGTTGTGGTATTATTATATTTCAGAAATAGGGAGAAGGTAAGAAGGCAATATAAATCTATACAAAGTCTCTAAAAGAACAGAAAGATGACAGTTCTTCTTTGGCAATTGGTGATATTATTTTTGAACTTGGCCATGAAAAGTATTTCTTTGCTACTCAGTAAGTCCCATTAAAAGGAAGCTGAAATAGACTCATAAAAATATCAACAAATCAATCAATATTTATCAACTTCCAAGTTCACCATTGAACTAGTCTCCGTGTGGCTTAAAAAAAAAAAAAAAAAAAAGGTTTAAAGTTTATTATTGCCCTTAGGGGAGAACTCATATTATAGCTGGTATGGTGAGATGTATGTACATGCAATAAATAAAAAAATAAAAGAAAATTCTTACGAGAAGCTAACACATCCAGACACAATGGCCACAACTTGGGCTGCAGGATGGGAAAAGTAACGATTCGCTAGTGTCACCTGTGTAGTGCTTATTACTTACTGTTATTTAGATGCATGATAGCTTTACTAACAACATTTTAAGTTGTTTTGAGTATATACAGGACTACTAATATTTCTGATTTGTCTGCATAGATCAAAGAGGAACTCCATGTATGTAGCCCACGGGGCACTGGGACAGGTTATTCCATGGAAGCAAAGATTAACAGACGTATCTTTTGTGATGTACCTCAACACTCGGTGCCCATTAAAGTTACCTTGATAGCTTTTATAAATTCATAAATGTATATATTAATTAGCAAATAACCTGGATAGGAAATTACTGTTTCTGGGCCTACCCAAGACCTAAAGATGAAACCTGAGCATTAGTCCTAAAACTTCACCAGCTGATTTTAATGAACTGTCAGGATTGTGAATCTCTGTGTTAAATAATTACATACAAAGCTTACTATTTGAATTATTCCTTTCTCCCTGGTACTTTTGAATTAGTTTTCCTCTTATCAGTTTGCTGAAACAAAATAAACAATGCCAGCCACCTGTCAATTAGCAGGGGAAGATTCTTCACTTTTAACTTCCAATACAATAAGCCATTCCTTACCTCAGTGCCCTCTCTTGCCTTTGTTTTGCCAATACCATGTTCTCCTAGCATTCCTCAAACCCACATGACTGCTACTCCCTTACAAGTTGCTCACCCCTGACATATAAATATTTGAGGTCCATAGAACTAATTTCTATAAAGACTCTGTGTTAGTCATCTTTCTGCCGTTGTGACAAACTATCTGACATACACAAATTAAAAGGAGGAAAGGTTTATTTTGACTCACGGTTTCAATCCATGGTTGCTTGGCACTTTGGCAGTGCCATACATCATGGTTGCAGTGTGTGGAGGAGCAAAGCCGCTTTCCTTGTGTTGACTAAGAAGCAAAGTGAGAGAGCAAAAGGCTCAGGTCTTAATATCCCCCTTCAAGGGCACACCCACAGTGACCTCACTTCCTTCTACTAGACCCACCTCCTATAGGTTCCACCACCTCCATAGTGCCTTAGGCTGATGACCAAGTCTTTAATACTGGGGACTTTGGGGACATTCCAAATCCAAACTATTGCAGATTTTTTTTTTACTTTTTTCTCAGTATCTTGGATTATGGCATCTACTTCTGTAGTTATAGATGTCTCAGGGATAGTTATAATTCCTATATTTAAATATCTAGCTTAGGTCTCTCAGCTCAACCAGATGCATCAAATTGTCTATTTGATACCTCTCCTTGGCTTCACGTCTCAACGCGTCTCACCTTGCTCAACTCTTGACTTTTGAAGATTCTCCTTTAAAATTGTTTCTCCTTGAATTTTCCCCTTCAAAGCTACTGGTCTTAGATTTTACTTTGGTTTGTTCTTTTTTCTCATCAACTTTTAAATCAAGTCTACTACCCTTCTAAAATGAGCCTTGAATCCATTTATTTCTACCCATCTCCACCTGTCTCCTTCTTCTACCACAACCTCTTAAGTTTACTGACTGATTTTGTTTTATTAAATTTAGACAAGAATATAAATCACTTATTATGGCCTGCAATATTGGGCTTTATCTGGCTCTCCAGTCCTTATTTTGACCCTATCTCATATCACCCGCCACACTCCCTATTCATCTCTCCTGGCCTTCCATTTCTTAGACATTACCACTCTATTTCTGCCTATAGAAGCTTCACCGGTTTCTTCAGGCTGAATTACCAGCCCATAACTATTTTCAGGTTGAATGTGCTCATCCTTTCACTATCAGTTTATACATGTCTTCTTCAGACACTCATACTTGAACACCTTGAATACTCTAAGGCAACTCTCACGGCTTTGAGGTGATACAGGGAGGGTGAGAAGTGTGGACATGTGTTGGTTTGTAAACAAATTCATTTGTTAGTATCCACCATCTAGTTTTTTAAAAAAGAAGGTGTATGCCTAATCTCAACAGCCAGGGAGGCTGAGACAGGAGGATAGCGAGTTCAAAGCCAGCCTGGGCAACTTAGCAAGGCCCTAAGCAACTCAGTGAGACCCTGATTCTAAGTAAAATACAAAAACAAAAAGAAAAGGGCTGAAAATGTGGCTGAGTGGTTAAGTGTCCCTGAGTTCAATCCCTGGTATCCAAAAAAAAAAAAAAAAAAAAAAAAAAAAAAAAAAAAAAAAAAAAAAA